>NW_028225958.1:0-101911 GCF_052327205.1 Somniosus microcephalus
GAGAGAGAGAGAGAGAGATTGGGAGTGTGAGAGAGAGAGAGATTGAGAGTGTGAGAGAGAGGGAGACTGGGAGTGTGTGAGAGAGAGAGACTTGGAGTGTGAGAGAGAGAGACGGAGGTTGAGAGAGAGAGACTGGGAGTGTGAGAGAGCGAGACTGGGAGTGTGTAAGAGAGAGAGAGACTGGGAGTGTGAGAGAGAGAGAGAGAATTGAGTGTGAGAGAGAGAGATTGGGAGTGTGAGAGAGAGAGAGACTGGGAGTGTGAGAGAGAGAGACTGGGAGTGTGAGAGTGAGAGACTGGGAGTGTGTGAGAGAGAGAGATTGGGAGTGTGAGAGAGAGAGAGATTGGAGTGTGAGAGAGAGAGACTGGGAGTGTGAGAGAGAGAGATTGGGAGTGAGAGAGAGAGAGACTGGGAGTGTGTGAGAGAGAGAGATTGGGAGTGTGAGAGAGAGAGATTGGGAGTGTGAGAGAGAGATTGGGAGTGTGAGAGAGAGAGAGATTGGGAGTGAGTGAGAGAGAGAGACTGGGAGTGTGAGAGAGAGAGACTGGGAATGTGAGAGAGAGACTGGGAGTGTGTGAGAGAGAGAGAGACTGGGAGTGTGAGAGAGAGAGAGATTGGGAGTGTGAGAGAGAGAGAGATTGGGAGTGTGAGAGAGAGAGACTGGGAGTGTGAGAGAGAGAGACTGGGAGTGTGTGAGAGAGAGAGATTGGGATTGTGAGAGAGAGAGAGATTGGGAGTGTGAGAGAGAGAGAGATTGGGAGTGAGAGCGAGAGAGACTGGGAGTGTGAGAGAGAGAGAGATTAGGAGTGTGAGAGAGAGAGACTGGGAGTGCGAGAGAGAGAGAGATTAGGAGTGTGAGAGAGAGACTGGGAGTGTGAGAGGGAGAGAGAGATTGGGAGTGTGAGAGAGAGAGTGAATGGGAGTGTGAGAGAGAGAGATTGGGAGTGTGAGAGAGAGATTGGGAGTGTTCCCATACCTACTAGGGGAACAGAGAAACTGTGTAACCTTAGCGGCACACTATGTTACAGCTTGCCATAAACAGAGGGACAACCAGTAAACCTAAGAAAAGAGTATATACAAATTATACGAATGTATATTTATACACTCAGGGATATATCTGTTTATACAATGTATGAATAAATCTGCGTTTATGTGTTCAACCATGAATGTATTTCGATGCTTTGGCAACATAAGATGTACCTTATCATGCCAATAAAGCGATTTGAATTGAATTGAATTGAATTGATTGGGAGTGTGAGAGAGAGAGATTGGGAGTGTGAGAGAGAGAGATTGGGAGTGTGAGAGAGAGAGGAAAATTGGGAGTGTGTGAGAGAGAGAGATTGGGAGTGTGAGAGAGAGAGAGATTGGGAGTGTGAGAGAGAGAGACTGGGAGTGTGAGAGAGAGAGAGATTGGGAGTGAGAGAGAGAGAGACTGGGAGTGCGTGAGAGAGAGAGATTGGGAGTGTGAGAGAGAGAGATTGGGAGTGTGAGAGAGAGAGATTGGGAGTGTGAGAGAGAGATTGGGAGTGTGAGAGAGAGAGAGATTGGGAGTGAGTGAGAGAGAGAGACTGGGAGTGTGAGAGAGAGAGACTGGGAATGTGAGAGAGAGACGGAGTGTGTGAGAGAGAGAGAGACTGGGAGTGTGAGAGAGAGAGAGATTGGGAGTGTGTGAGAGAGAGATAGGGAGTGTGAGAGAGAGAGACTGGGAGTGTGAGAGAGAAAGACTGGGAGTGTGTGAGAGAGAGAGATTGGGATTGTGAGAGAGAGAGAGATTGGGAGTGTGAGAGAGAGAGAGAGATTGGGAGTGAGAGCGAGAGAGACTGGGAGTGTGAGAGAGAGAGAAATTAGGAGTGTGAGAGAGAGAGACTGGGAGTGCGAGAGAGAGAGAGATTAGGAGTGTGAGAGAGAGACTGGGAGTGTGAGAGGGAGAGAGAGATTGGGAGTGTGAGAGAGAGAGTGAATGGGAGTGTGAGAGAGAGAGAGATTGGGAGTGTGAGAGAGAGAGATTGGGAGTGTGAGAGAGAGAGATTGGGAGTGTGAGAGAGAGTGACTGGGAGTGTGTGAGAGAGAGATTGGGAGTGTGAGAGAGAGAGACTGGGAGTGTGAGAGAGAGAGACTGGGAGTGTGAGAGAGAGAGATTGGGAGTGTGAGAGAGAGAGATTGGGAGTGTGAGAGAGAGAGATTGGGAGTGTGAGAGAGAGAGGAAAATTGGGAGTGTGTGAGAGAGAGAGAGACTGGGAGTGTGTGAGAGAGAGAGCTTGGCAGTGTGAGAGAGAGATTGGGAGTGCACTTCCTCACAGCTTGTGGAAAATATCAGGGCATCAGGGAGAATTTCTACCAAAAATTCTCACAAATATGCCCTGATTTCAGAAATCTGAATGACAACCAAAAACTCCCATTCCTACTGGGGGAGGAGAGAAGCTGTATAACACTGGCGGCACACTATGTTACAGCTTGCCATGAACAGAGGGACAACCAGTAAACTAAGAAAAGAATATATATAAACAATGCGAATGTATATTTATACACTCAGGGATATACCTGTTTATACACTGTATGAATAGAACTGCGTTTATGTGCTAAACCATAAATGTATTTTGATGCTTTGGCAACATAAGATGTAACTTATCATGCCAAAAAAGCGATTTGAATTGAATTGAATTGAAGTGTGAGAGAGAGAGAGAGATTGGGAGTGAGAGAGAGAGTGAGATTGGGAGTGTGAGAGAGAGAGAGACTGGGAGTGTGAGAGAGAGAGAGATTGGGAGTGTGAGAGAGAGAGTGATTGGGAGTGTGAGAGAGAGAGAGAGATTGGGAGTGTGAGAGAGAGAGAGATTGAGAGTGTGAGAGAGAGGGAGACTGGGAGTGTGTGAGAGAGAGAGACTTGGAGTGTGAGAGAGAGAGACGGAGTTTGAGAGAGAGAGACTGGGAGTGTGAGAGAGCGAGACTGGGAGTGTGTAAGAGAGAGAGAGACTGGGAGTGTGAGAGAGAGAGAGAGAATTGGAGTGTGAGAGAGAGAGAGATTGGGAGTGTGAGAGAGAGAGAGACTGGGAGTGTGAGAGAGAGAGACTGGGAGTGTGAGAGTGAGAGACTGGGAGTGTGTGAGAGAGAGAGATTGGGAGTGTGAGAGAGAGAGAGATTGGGAGTGTGAGAGAGAGAGACTGGGAGTGAGAGAGAGAGATTGGGAGTGAGAGAGAGAGAGACTGGGAGTGCGTGAGAGAGAGAGATTGGGAGTGTGAGAGAGAGAGATTGGGAGTGTGAGAGAGAGAGATTGGGAGTGTGAGAGAGAGATTGGGAGTGTGAGAGAGAGAGAGATTGGGAGTGAGTGAGAGAGAGAGACTGGGAGTGTGAGAGAGAGAGACTGGGAATGTGAGAGAGATACGGAGTGTGTGAGAGAGAGAGAGACTGGGAGTGTGAGAGAGAGAGAGATTGGGAGTGTGTGAGAGAGAGAGATAGGGAGTGTGAGAGAGAGAGACTGGGAGTGTGAGAGAGAGAGACTGGGAGTGTGTGAGAGAGAGAGATTGGGATTGTGAGAGAGAGAGAGATTGGGAGTGTGAGAGAGAGAGAGAGAGATTGGGAGTGAGAGCGAGAGAGACTGGGAGTGTGAGAGAGAGAGAAATTAGGAGTGTGAGAGAGAGAGACTGGGAGTGCGAGAGAGAGAGAGATTAGGAGTGTGAGAGAGAGACTGGGAGTGTGAGAGGGAGAGAGAGATTGGGAGTGTGAGAGAGAGAGAGTGAATGGGAGTGTGAGAGAGAGAGAGATTGGGAGTGTGAGAGAGAGAGATTGGGAGTGTGAGAGAGATTGGGAGTGTGAGAGAGAGTGACTGGGAGTGTGTGAGAGAGAGATTGGGAGTGTGAGAGAGAGAGACTGGGAGTGTGAGAGAGAGAGACTGGGAGTGTGAGAGAGAGAGATTGGGAGTGAGAGAGAGACAGATTGGGAGTGTGAGAGAAAGAGAGATTGGTAGTGAGAGAGAGAGAGAGTTTGGGAATTTGAGAGAGAGAGAGAGATTGGGAGTGTGAGAGAGAGAGAGATTGGGAGTGAGAGAGTGAGAGACTGGGAGTGTGAGAGAGAGAGATTGGGAGTGTGAGAGAGAGAGAGATTGGGAGTGTGAGAGAGAGAGATTGGGAGTGTGAGAGAGAGAGATTGGGAGTGTGAGAGAGATTGGGAGTGTGAGAGAGAGAGAGTTTGGGAGTGTGAGAGAGAGAGGTGGGAGTGTGAGAGAGAGAGAGATTGGGAGTGAGTGAGAGAGAGAGAGACTGGGAGTGTGAGAGAGAGAGATGGAGTGTGTGAGAGAGAGACTGGGAATGTGAGAGCGAGAGACTGGGAGTGATAGAGAGTGAGAGACTGGGAGTGTGAGAGAGAGAAATTGGGAGTGTGTGAGAGAGAGAGATTGGGAGTGTGAGAGAGAGAGAGGTGGGAGTGTGAGAGAGAGAGAGATTGGGAGTGAGTGAGAGAGAGAGACTGGGAGTGTGAGAGAGAGAGACGGAGTGTGTGAGAGAGAGATTGGGAGTGTGAGAGAGAGAGAGAGAATGGGAGTGAGAGAGAGACTGGGAGTGTGAGAGAGAGAGAGAGAGAGAGAGATTGGGAGTGTGAGAGAGAGAGAGACTGGGAGTGTGTGAGAGAGAGAGACTGGGAGTGTGTGAGAGAGAGAGACTGGGAGTGTGAGAGAGAGAGACTGGGAGTGTGTGTGAGAGAGAGAGAGACTGGGAGTGTGAGAGAGAGAGATTTGGAGTGTGAGAGAGAGAGATTGGGAGTGTGAGAGAGAGAGACTGGGAGTGTGTGAGAGAGAGAGATTGGGAGTGTGAGAGAGAGAGAGATTGGGAGTGTGAGAGAGAGAGACAGATTGGGAGTGAGAGAGAGAGTGAGTTTGGGAGTGTGAGAGAGAGAGAGACGGAGTGTGAGAGAGAGAGACTGGGAGTGTGAGAGAGCGAGACTGGGAGTGTGTGAGAGAGAGAGAGACTGGGAGTGTGAGAGAGAGAGAGAGAATTGGAGTGTGAGAGAGAGAGAGATTGGGAGTGTGAGAGAGAGAGAGACTGGGAGTGTGACAGAGAGAGAGATTGGGAGTGTGAGAGAGAGATTGATTGGGAGTGTGAGGGAGAGAGAGAGATTGGGAGTGTGAGAGAGAGAGAGATTGAGAGTGTGAGAGGGAGAGAGACTGGGAGTGCGTGAGAGAGAGAGACTGGGAGTTTGAGAGAGAGAGACTGGGAGTGTGAGAGAGAGAGACTGGGAGTGTGAGAGAGAGAGACTGGGTGTGTGTGAGAGAGAGAGAGACTGGGAGTGTGAGAGAGAGAGAGAATTGGAGTCTGAGAGAGAGAGAGATTGGGAGTGTGAGAGAGAGAGAGATTGGGAGTGTGAGAGAGAGAGAGACTGGGTCTGTGAGAGAGAGAGATTGGGAGTGTCAGAGAGAGAGATTGGGAGTGTGAGAGAGAGAGAGATTGGGAGTGTGAGAGAGAGAGAGGTGGGAGTGTGAGAGAGAGAGAGATTGGGAGTGATTGAGAGAGAGAGACTGGGAGTGTGAGAGAGAGAGACGGAGTGTGTGAGAGAGAGCCTGGGAGTGTGAGAGAGAGAGAGACTGGGAGTGTGAGAGAGAGAGAGATTGGGAGTGTCAGAGAGAGAGATTGGGAGTGTGAGAGAGAGAGAGATTGGGAGTGTGAGAGAGAGAGAGGTGGGAGTGTGAGAGAGAGAGATTGGGAGAGAGTGAGAGAGAGAGACTGGGAGTGTGAGAGAGAGGCGGAATGTGTGAGAGAGAGACTGGGAGTGCGAGAGAGAGAGACTGGGAGTGAGAGAGAGAGAGAGACTAGGAGTGTGAGAGAGAGAGATTGGGTGTGTGAGAGAGAGAGATTGGGAGTGTGAGAGAGAGAGAGATTGGGAGTGTGAGAGAGAGAGAGATTGGAAGTGTGAGAGAGAGGCAGATTGGGAGTGAGTGAGAGAGAGAGATTGGGAGTCTGAGAGAGAGAGAGACATTGGGAGTGTGAGAGAGAGAGAGATTGGGAGTGAGAGAGAGAGAGACTGGGAGTGTGTGAGAGAGAGAGATTGGGAGTGTGAGAGAGAGAGATTGTGACTGTGAGAGAGAGAGATTGGGAGTGTGAGAGAGAGAGAGATTGGGAGTGTGAAAGAGAGAGATTGGGAGTGTGAGAGAGAGAGATTGGGAGTTTGAGAGAGATTGGGAGTGTGAGAGAGAGAGAGATTGTGAGTGTGAGAGAGAGAGAGGTGGGAGTGTGAGAGAGAGAGAGATTGGGAGTGTGTGAGAGAGAGAGCGACTTGGAGTGTGAGAGAGAGAGATGGAGTGTGAGAGAGAGAGAGACTGGGAATGTGAGAGCGAGAGACTGGGAGTGTGAGAGAGAGTGAGAGACTGGGAGTGTGAGAGAGAGAGATTGGGAGTGTGTGAGAGAGAGAGATTGGGAGTGTGAGAGAGAGAGAGGTGGGAGTGTGAGAGAGAGAGAGATTGGGAGTGAGTGAGAGAGAGAGACTGAGAGTGTGAGAGAGAGAGACGGAGTGTGAGAGAGAGATTGGGAGTGTGAGAGAGAGAGAGACTGGGAGTGTGTGAGAGAGAGACTGGGAGTGTGAAAGAGAGAGACTGGGAGTGTGTGTGAGAGAGAGAGAGATTGGGAGTGTGAGAGAGAGAGATTGGGAGTGTGAGAGAGAGAGATTGGGAGTGTGAGAGAGAGGAAAATTGGGAGTGTGTGAGAGAGAGAGAGACTGGGAGTGTGAGAGAGAGAGATTGGGAGTGTGAGAGAGAGAGACTGGGAGTGTGTGAGAGAGAGAGATTGGCAGTGTGAGAGAGAGATTGGGAGTGTGAGAGAGAGAGAGAGATTGGGAGTGAGAGAGAGAGTGAGATTGGGAGTGTGAGAGAGAGAGAGACTGGGAGTGTGAGAGAGAGAGTGATTGGGAGTGTGAGAGAGAGAGTGATTGGGAGTGTGAGAGAGAGAGAGAGATTGGGAGTGTGAGAGCGAGAGAGATTGCCGGGGTCGGAGAAACTCGGACAAACACCGGGCCGGGCCGGGACTGCACAGCCGAGCCGAGGGGCTGGGACCAGGGCAGAAGCCCGGAGAGCGAGCAAGCCCGGGGCCTGAAACCCGAGAAACTCCGGGGTCGGAGAAACTCGGACAAACACCGGGCCGGGCCGGGACTGCACAGCCGAGCCGAGGGGCTGGGACTAGGGCAGAAGCCCGGAGAGCGAGCAAGCCCAGGGCCTGAAACCCGAGAAACTCCGAGGTCGGAGAAACTCGGACAAACACCGGGCCGGGCGGGGACTGCACAGCCGAGCCGAGGGGCTGGGACCAGGGCAGAAGCCCGGAGAGAGAGCAAGCCCGGGGCCTGAAACCCGAGAAACTCCGGGGTCGGAGAAACTCGGACAAACACCGGGCCGGGCCGGGACTGCACAGCCGAGCCGAGGGGCTGGGACCAGAGCAGAAACAGCCTGAGACCGACGCGAGGAGAGAGAGGAAAACTCCGGGTCCGGAGGAAAAAAGCTTTACCTAGATCTACCTAAATTTAATTAACCTAGAAAAAGAACAACAAACCCGCGAGAAAAAAGGAATAGAAACCCGAGAGAAACGATAAACAACCCGAACCAGGAACCTGTGAGAGAGAGAGAGAGAAACTTTTAAGAGCAGCTATATCAAAGATGAACCCCTGAAAAACTCTCAATTTTGGACCTAAAAGTGGGATAAGGTGGAACACGACACAAAAAAGAGAAAAAAAGTTATCTACCTGAGACAAAACAAACGACTACAATGAGCAGGGAAATGAAATATCCTGAGCAATGCACAAAAAATAAAGCAAAGGAAAAACACAAGGACATAACACTAAAAAGTAACCCAGAGGTCCTCTACGTTGACTATACCACACACAAAGGGATTAAGACGAAGAACAACCTCATATTCTACACCGACTCCGTTCCCTCATGGAAGGAGACTTTACAAAAATACTACGCATACGTCTCCAGCGAAGGTATTGGCAGTGGAGGCAGACTGAAAATATGTAAAGATGGAAATCTAGATAAAGATGACCCCCTGCTAACCATAAGCTACTACAACAAAAAAGGAAAGATCATGATACAGGGGAATGTAGAAAATCTGGACTCCTTCGAAAAGGAATTCCCCCAGTTGAAAACTAAGGCAGACACAAATAGGACCAATGGACAGGAGGCAAAAGAGAATCGAACAGAGGATGATGAGAGCCAAGCGGAGGAAGAAGAAGAGAGTCCAGCAGAGACACACACCTCCCTGACCATCTCCACCCCTCCCACACCTCTCAACACAAACAAACTGCTGAAAGAGAGTCTGTCCAAACTAGCACTCGAATTCAACGAATACAGAGAAACACAGACCAAGAACTGGACGGAGGAACTCAAACAGCTGAAAACGGAAAACGAGTCCACCATCCACAAGCTGAGAAAGACCGTAGAGGAACAAAGAAATAAGATCAAAGATCTCCATACCCAGCTAAACAAAATGACGGAGGCCGTAGAAAGGCTCAGCAGGCAACACAAACCTCTTAAGGTCCAAAAAACAACACACACAAGGACACAGAACCCGTCGGATGCCACCCCACACGAGGACACACCGAAAGCCACAAACCCCGCTCCTGCCACACAGCTTATCCCAGAAACCCAGCCAACAACCAGCCCTCAGTCAAGTCCTGCCCAGACTACCGCTACCCAGTCCTCACACACAGGGACACAGAACCCGTCAGATGCCCCCCCACACGAGGACACACCGAAAGCCTCAAACCCTGCTCCTGCCACACAACATATCCCAGAAACCCAGCCAACAACCAGCCATCAGTCGAGTCCTGCCCAGACTACTGCTACCCAGTCTGAAAAACCAGCCCCTCAGGCGGTCCTGCTGACCGACTCCAACGGAAAGTTTCTGGACCCCCAGAGGCTGTTCCCAGGTCATCAAGTCCTGAAAACATGGTGCAGCAACACAGACCATGCAATGAAGATCCTGAACAAAGAATCCCTTGGAAGCCCCAAATGGCTTGTGATCCACACAGGCACAAACGACCTACGCACCCTACAGGAAGGCACTGCTAGGGCGGTGAGCAGGATGGCGGAAAAGGCCAGCAAGGAATTCCCCGAGGCGCGGATCGTGATCTCCACACTACTGCCCAGAAAGGACACCCCAGCCTATATAATCCACAACACCAACAGGGAGATCGACACGAGATGTTCTGTCTTCCCCAACGTCTACCTGGCCCATCATCCAAACATCAACACAAGGGACCTCTATGACGAAATACATCTACTCAAACAGCGGATGTGGGTCTTCGCAAGAAACCTCATAAACACTGCCAAAAGACGCAGCCCTCCCACCCCCTCTACCATTGGGAGCCGTAACCCAAACAGGACCACCAATGTCCCCCACCCCCCTTTACAAAACCAACAACAGAACCGTGCTTTTATACCTGACCCAAGACCCCCCTCTAGACCACAGACTGTAGACCAAGAACTGAGAAAGATCATGACGATGCTGAACAGCCTGATAGAAAGCCGGAGAAATTATTAATATTGTTATTTATCATTATCATTATTGTTATCTTATCAGTATTATTACTATTATTAGATAGATATATGTGCATGCCTCATGAAATTTATACTAAATCATCATTTAGCATTATAGAAAATAGTGTTTCCACACACATCCCACAAAATAGGTCCATTTTATTTCGTTTTATTGAAGTATACAAATGCGTTCTTTCCACATAAGCTGCTGGAATATCCAGGGCCTCCGCTCCTCAACTTTTGGGATGAAGAGTACAGACCCTGAATTCCTAAAAGCTATAAAAGACATTGATATAATTGTGTTAACAGAAACATGGTGCCAAAAGGACATGCCGACCCACTGTCCTCCAACCAATGTACCATGAAATCATTGTGCCCTCAGTAAAGAATACTAAGACACGCAAGGGCAGAACCTCCGGGGGAATCCTGGTGTGGTATAAAGGAGAACTGAACAAACACATCTCACCGATAAAACAGGGAAAATCACACGTATGGCTAAAATTAGATAAAAATATAGGAATAGCAAAAAACGATGTTTACTTATGTGCGATCTACATACCTCCAATAGAATCGCCATATTTTGAAGAGGAGATATTTGACACTCTCCACATGGAAATCAGCCATTTCCAGGCCCAAGGAAAGGTGCGACTATGTGGGGACCTAAATGCAAGGACAGGATGTGAACCTGACTTCATAGACCCACAGGGCAACAACCATGTGTTTGGCCAGACCCCTCTATATGTCACACCAGCCATCGCAAACCGAAACAACCTCGATTGTGAAATAAATAAAAGCGGTAGGGAGGTAGTGCAACTCTGCCGAGCCTTAGGCCTGTACATAGTTAACGGTAGGTTCAGAGGGGACTCCTTAGGGAGACTCACATATTCCTCAACTCTTGGGTCTAGTGTGGTGGATTATACAATCACTGACCTGGACCCCTGCGATATCAACGCATTCACTGTCAGGCAGCAATCCCCCCTCTCAGACCATAACCAAATAAATGTGTACCTTAAACTTTCTGCCCAAACTACAGACACAAAAAAGGAACCCAGTAATCTACATAAAATAAACCAGACATACAGATGGGCCCCAGACAGTGGAGATAAATTCATCACAGCACTAAATTCACCTGATCTCACAAGTAAAATTTCAAAATTTAAAGGAAATCTATATGAGATCACCAGACATGGTGTAAACATGGCCATAGAGGATATAAATATGATCTTCCATGAGGCAGCTGTAAAGGCCGACCTCGTGAAACAGAAGAGGAAGAGTCACAAAATACAAAATAAAAATAAGAAATGGTTTGACCACGAATGCAAAAATGCCAGAAAAGACCCGAGAAAAATATCAAACCAAAAGCATCGGCAACCAAACAATCCGGACCT
The DNA here is from genome assembly GCF_052327205.1 of Somniosus microcephalus. Taxonomy (NCBI): domain Eukaryota; kingdom Metazoa; phylum Chordata; class Chondrichthyes; order Squaliformes; family Somniosidae; genus Somniosus; species Somniosus microcephalus. Next base: position 10,894 of record NW_028225958.1, read on the forward strand.
ACGTACTAGATACAATGAAACCCTCAAAAGATATAAACACACCATTAGGAACAAAACACAAAACTATACCCACAAAATACTCGAAGAAATTGAAAACTCCACCAATCCAAAACAATTCTGGGAAATGTGGAATAACCTGAGTACAACACAATTGCAAGCATTACCAATCCAAGATGGCGACATCTGGAGAACACATTTTGAAAACCTCTACAAAGACATCCCAATAAACGAAACAAACCCAAGTCAACATCAGGTCACAGAAAAACTCCACACATTAGAAGCAACAATTAAAGACAACCAAAACCCTCTAGACTCCCCAATCACATGGAAAGAACTGGCCACAAAAACAAAATCTCTCCACCTAAAGAAAGCCTGTGGCCCAGACAACATCAAAAATGAAATGCTCAAGTTCAGCAATATGGAGATGCAGGGTGCGGTACTCAAATTATTCAACATCATATTACGTTCAGGCTGTTTTCCCGATATCTGGTGCCAAGGACTAATCTCCCCCATATATAAAAGCGGAAACAAATCAGACCCAAATAAATACCGCGGCATCTGTGTCAACAGTTGTCTAGGGAAGTTATTCTGCAGTATTCTAAATAGTAGATTACTTGATTTTCTTAACAAACATAATATCCTCAGAAAAAACCAAATAGGCTTTCTTCCAAAACACCGCACCGCCGACCATATCTATACCCTTCACACCCTCATTGAAAAACATATACACCAAACAAAAAATGGGAAAATATTCGCCTGTTTCATCGACTTCAAGAAAGCCTTTGACTCTATATGGCACGAAGGGCTCTATTATAAACTTCTTCAGTGTGGAATAGGGGGCAAAGTCTATGACCTTATTAAATCAATGTATCTGAAAAACAAATGCGGGGTCAAAATTGGAGACAAACGCACCGATTTCTTCACCCAGAGAAGAGGCGTCCGACAGGGCTGCAATTTGAGCCCGACCCTGTTCAACATATACATAAATGAATTAGCAGACATGCTGGAGCAAAGCGAGTCACCAGGACTCCGTCTCCTGGATGGAGAAGTGAAGTCCCTGTTCTATGCGGACGACATGGTTCTGCTGTCTCCCACAGAACAGGGATTACAGCAACAACTAGACCTACTCGACAAATACTGCCAAAATTGGGCTCTAACAGTAAATCTAAAGAAAACCAACATCATGATTTTTCAGAAAAGACCCAGATGTCAGGAAAACAAATACCAGTTTACCCTCAGTGATACCACTATAGGACACACTATGAGCTACACCTACCTTGGTCTAACTATTACAGCATCAGGGAGCTTCAGCATAGCAGTGAATGCACTAAAAGAAAAAGCCCGAAGAACCCTATATGCAATAAAAAGAAAATTCTACAACATCCAAATCCCAATCAAAATCTGGCTCAAAATATTTGACAGCATAATCCTGCCCATTGCACTGTACGGTAGTGAAGTATGGGGCCCGCTAAATCACCAAAGCTACACTAAATGGGAAAAACACACAATAGAAGCCCTACATGCAGAATTCTGCCGAAGCATCCTTCGCACCCATAGAAAAACGCCAACAAATGCATGCAGAGCCGAACTAGGCAGATACCCACTGATAATAAACATCCAAAAACGAGCACTAAACTTCCTAAATCACCTCAAATCTAGCTCCCCAGATACCCTTCATTTCAAAGCCTTTCAGACCCAAGAGCTAAACTCAGAAAAGAGTCCCCTGAGTCAGCTGCTACTGAAACTAAGTACTCAGCCGGACCCTGACCAGCCCCAGACCAACACAGCCGTCCAAACACCAATCCGAGTGAACCAAATCATTAAACAATGCAAAGAAACCTACCTGGAACATTGGAACAAAATAACCGAAAGCCAAAGCAGATTAGAATGTTACCGGGCCCTAAAAAGAGATTATAAACTGGCAGGCTACCTCACGACCATCAGAGACACAAAACAGAGACAGACCCTCACCAGGTACAGACTAAGCGACCACCAACTGGAAATTGAAAAAGGCAGATGCAAGAAATCCTGGCAGCCTAGAGAGAATAGAATATGCGATCAATGTCTGGCCGGCGAGGTTGAAACAGAAATGCATTTCCTCCTAAAATGTGAAAAATTCAACACATCAAGAAACATATTATTCAACAAGCTAAGCCAAACAAACACAGATTTCAAGGAATTGGATGACCTGTCAAAATTGAGATTAGTCCTGGGAGAAGGAGACAGACCATACCTTGGGGCCAAATATGTAACAAACGTCACAACCTGAGGACTGTTTAAAAGTAAGACTGTTTAAAATTAATATTGTTTAAAAGTAATATTGTATGTACCCAACAAATGTCAAATCGATTGACACCTACAGAATGTTGGAAAACTGTACCTTTTTGCGATGTAAGCTTTGGCAATATGGTTCTCTGTAAACTCTCATGCCAATAAAGCATTTGAATTGGAATTGGAATTGAATTGGATTGAGAGTGTGAGAGAGAGGGAGACTGGGAGTGTTTGAGAGAGAGAGACTTGGAGTGTGAGAGAGAGAGACGGAGTGTGAGAGAGAGAGACTGGGAGTGTGAGAGAGCGAGACTGGGAGTGTGAGAGAGAGAGAGACTGGGAGTGTGAGAGAGAGAGAGAATTGGAGTGTGAGAGAGAGAGAGATTGGGAGTGTGAGAGAGAGAGAGACTGGGAGTGTGAGAGAGAGAGACTGGGAGTGTGAGAGTGAGAGACTGGGAGTGTGTGAGAGAGAGAGATTGGGAGTGTGAGAGAGAGAGAGATTGGGAGTGTGAGAGAGAGAGACTGGGAGTGTGAGAGAGAGAGATTGGGAGTGAGAGAGAGAGAGACTGGGAGTGTGTGAGAGAGAGAGATTGGGAGTGTGAGAGAGAGAGATTGGGAGTGTGAGAGAGAGAGATTGGGAGTATGAGAGAGAGATTGGGAGTGTGAGAGAGAGAGAGATTGGGAGTGAGTGAGAGAGAGAGACTGGGACTGTGAGAGAGAGAGACTGGGAATGTGAGAGAGAGACTGGGTGTGTGTGAGAGAGAGAGAGACTGGGAGTGTGAGAGAGAGAGAGATTGGGAGTGTGAGAGAGAGAGACTGGGAGTGTGAGAGAGAGAGACTGGGAGTCTGTGAGAGAGAGAGATTGGGATTGTGAGAGAGAGAGAGATTGGGAGAGTGAGAGAGAGAGAGAGATTGGGAGTGAGAGCGAGAGAGACTGGGAGTGTGAGAGAGAGAGAGATTAGGAGTGTGAGAGAGAGAGACTGGGAGTGCGAGAGAGAGAGAGATTAGGAGTGTGAGAGAGAGACTGGGAGTGTGAGAGAGAGAGAGAGATTGGGAGTGTGAGAGAGAGAGTGAATGGGAGTGTGAGAGAGAGAGAGATTGGGAGTGTGAGAGAGAGAGACTGGGAGTGTGAGAGAGAGATTGGGAGTGTGAGAGAGAGTTACTGGGAGTGTGTGAGAGAGAGACTGGGAGTGTGAGAGAGAGAGACTGGGAGTGTGAGAGAGAGAGACTGGGAGTGTGAGAGAGAGAGAGATTGGTAGTGAGAGAGAGAGAGAGATTGGGAGTCTGAGAGAGAGAGAGAGAGTTTGGGAGTGTGAGAGAGAGAGAAATTGGGAGTGAGAGAGAGAGAGACTGGGAGTGTGAGAGAGAGAGATTGGGAGTGTGAGAGAGAGAGAGATTGGGAGTGTGAGAGAGAGAGATTGGGAGTGTGAGAGAGATTGGGAGTGTGAGAGAGAGAGATTGGGAGTGTGAGAGAGAGAGAGGTGGGAGTGTGAGAGAGAGAGTGATTGGGAGTGCCCTATATGCAATAAAAAGAAAATTCTACAACATTCAAATCCCAATCAAAATCTGGCTCAAAATATTTGACAGCATAATCCTGCCCATTGCAATGTACGGTAGTGAAGTATGGGGCCCGCTAAATCACCAAAGCTACACTAAATGGGAAAAACACACAATAGAAGCGCTACATGCAGAATTCTGCCGAAGCATCCTTCGCACCCAAAGAAAAACGCCAACAAATGCATGCAGAGCCGAACTAGGCAGATACCCACTGATAATAAACATCCAAAAACGAGCACTAAACTTCCTAAATCACCTCAAATCTAGCTCCCCAGACACCCTTCATTTCAAAGCCTTTCAGACCCAAGAGCTAAACCCAGAAAAGAGTCCCCTGAGTCAGCAGCTACTGAAAATAAGTACTCAGCCGGACCCTGACCAGCCCCAGACCAACACAGCCGTCCAAACACCAATCCGAGTGAACCAAATCATTAAACAATGCAAAGAAACCTACCTGGAACATTGGAACAAAATAACCGAAAGCCAAAGCAGATTAGAATGTTACCGGGCCCTAAAAAGAGAATATAAACTGGCAGACTACCTCACGACCATCAGAGACACAAAACAGAGACAGACCCTCACCAGGTACAGACTAAGCGACCACCAACTGGAAATTGAAAAAGGCAGATACAAGAAATCCTGGCAGCCTAGAGAGAATAGAATATGCGATCAATGTCTGGCCGGCGAGGTTGAAACAGAAATGCATTTCCTCCTAAAATGCGAAAAATTCAACACATTAAGAAACATATTATTCAACAAGCTAAGCCAAACAACCCCAGATTTCAAGGAATTGGATGACCTGTCAAAATTGAGATTAGTCCTGGGAGAAGGAGACAGACCATACCTTGGGGCCAAATATGTAACAACATGTCAGAACCTGAGGACTGTTTAAAATTAAGACTGTTTAAAATTAATATTGAACGTACCAAATGAAGTACAAAGACTGTTTAAAATTATTATTGTTTAAAAGTAATATTGTATGTACCCAACAAATGTCAAATCGATTGACACCTACAGAATGTTGGAAAACTGTACCTTTTTGCGATGTAAGCTTTGGCAATATGGTTCTCTGTAAACTTTCATGCCAATAAAGCATTTGAATTGGAAATTGGAATTGGATTGGGAGTGTGAGAGAGAGAGAAAAATTGGGAGTGTGTAAGAGAGAGAGATTGGGAGTGTGAGAGAGAGAGACTGGGAGTGTGTGAGAGAGAGAGATTGGGAGTGTGAGAGAGAGAGATTGGGAGAGTGAGTGAGAGAGAGACTGGGAGAGTGAGAGAGAGAGAGAGATTGGGAGTGTGAGAGAGAGATTGGGAGTGAGTGAGAGAGAGAGATTGGGTGTGTGAGAGAGAGAGAGATTGGGAGTGTGAGAGAGAGAGAGAGATTGGGAGTGTGAGAGAGAGAGCTTGGGAGTGTGAGAGAGAGAGAGGTTGGGAGTGTGAGAGAGAGAGAGAGATTGGGAGTGTGAGAGAGAGAGAGAGATTGGGAGTGTGAGAGAGAGAGATTGGGAGTGTGAGAGAGAGAGAGATTGGGAGCGTGAGAGAGAGAGATTGGGAGTGTGAGAGAGAGAGTGTTGGGAGTGTGAGAGAGAGAGAGATTGGGAGTGAGTGAGAGAGAGAGATTGGGAGTGTGAGAGAGAGAGACTGGGAGTGTGAGAGAGAGACTGGGAATGTGAGAGAGAGACTGGGAGTGTGAGAGAGAGAGACTGGGATTGTGAGAGAGAGAGAGATTGGGAGTGTGAGAGAGAGAGAGATTGGGAGTGTGAGAGAGAGAGAGATTGGAAGTGTGAGAGAGAGAGACTGGGAGTGTGAGAGAGAGAGACTGGGAATGTGTGAGAGAGAGAGATTGGGATTGTGAGAGAGAGAGATTGGGAGTGTGAGAGCGAGAGATTGGGAGTGTGAGAGCGAGAGATTGGGAGTGTGAGAGAGAGAGAGATTGGGAGTGTGAGAGAGAGAGTGATTGGGAGTGTGAGAGAGAGAGACTGGGAGTGTGAGAGAGAGAGATTGGGAGTATGAGAGAGAGAGTGATTGGGAGTGTGAGAGAGAAAGAGAGATTGGGAGTGTGAGAGAGAGAGATTGAGAGTGAGAGAGAGAGAGACTGGGAGTGTGCGAGAGAGAGAGACTGGGAGTGTGTGAGAGAGAGAGACTGGGAGTGTGTGAGAGAGAGAGATTGGGAGTGTGAGAGAGAGAGAGATTGGGAGAGTGAGAGAGAGAGAGACTGGGAGAGTGAGAGAGAGAGATTGGGAGTGAGAGAGACACTGGGAGTGTGAGAGAGAGAGATTGGGAGTGAGAGAGAGAGAGATTGGGAGTGTGAGAGAGAGAGCGAGAGATTGGGTGTGTGAGAGAGAGAGATTGGGAGTGTGATAGAGAGAGGGATTGGGAGTGAGAGTGGGAGGTAGACTGGGAGTGTGAGAGAGAGAGATTGGGAGTGTGAGAGAGAGAGATTGGGAGTGTGAGAGAGAGAGAGATTGGTAGTGAGAGAGAGAGAGAGAGATTGTGAGTGAGAGAGAGAGAGAGAGATTGAGAGTGTGAGAGAGAGAGAGAGATTGGGAATGTGAGAGAGAGAGAGATTGGGAGTGTGAGAGAGAGAGAGATTGGGAGTGTGAGAGAGAGAGCGTTTGGGAGTGTGAGAGAGATTGGGAGTGTGAGAGAGAGAGATTGGGAGTGTGAGAGACAGAGATTGGGAGTGTGAGAGAGAGAGATTGGGAGTGTGAGGGAGAGAGAGATTGGGAGTGTGAGAGAGAGAGAGATTGGGAGTGTGAGAGAGAGATGGAGTGTGTGAGAGAGAGACTGGGAGTGTGAGAGAGAGAGAGATTGGGAGTGTGAGAGAGAGACTGGGAGTGTGAGAGAGAGAGAGATTGGGAGTGTGAGAGAGAGAGATTGGGAGTGTGAGAGAGAGATTGGGAGTGTGAGAGAGAGTGACTGGGAGTGTGTGAGAGAGAGACTGGGAGTGTGAGAGAGAGAGACTGGGAGTGTGAGAGAGAGAGACTGGGAGTGTGAGAGAGAGAGATTGGGAGTGAGAGAGAGACAGATTGGGAGTGTGAGAGAAAGAGAGATTGGTAGTGAGAGAGAGAGAGAGATTGGGAGTCTGAGAGAGAGAGAGAGATTGGGAGTGTGAGAGAGAGAGAGACTGGGAGTGAGAGAGAGAGAGACTGGGAGTGTGAGAGAGAGATTGGGAGTGTGAGAGAGAGAGAGAGATTGGGAGTGTGAGAGAGAGAGATTGGGAGTGTGAGAGAGAGATTGGGAGTGTGAGAGAGATTGGGAGTGTGAGAGAGAGAGAGATTGGGAGTGTGAGAGAGAGAGAGAGGTGGGAGTGTGAGAGAGAGAGAGATTGGGAGTGCCCTATATGCAATAAAAAGAAAATTCTACAACATCCAAATCCCAATCAAAATCTGGCTCAAAATATTTGACAGCATAATCCTGCCCATTGCACTGTACGGTAGTGAAGTATGGGGCCCGCTAAATCACCAAAGCTACACTAAATGGGAAAAACACACAATAGAAGCCCTACATGCAGAATTCTGCCGAAGCATCCTTCGCACCCAAAGAAAAACGCCAACAAATGCATGCAGAGCCGAACTAGGCAGATACCCACTGATAATAAACATCCAAAAACGAGCACTAAACTTCCTAAATCACCTCAAATCTAGCTCCCCAGACACCCTTCATTTCAAAGCCTTTCAGACCCAAGAGCTAAACCCAGAAAAGAGTCCCCTGAGTCAGCTGCTACTGAAACTAAGTAATCAGCCGGACCCTGACGAGCCCCAGACCAACACAGACCTCCAAACACCAATCCGAGTGAACCAAATCATTAAAAAATGCAAAGAAACCTACCTGGAACATTGGAACAAAATAACCGAAAGCCAAAGCAGATTAGAATGTTACCGGGCCCTAAAAAGAGAATATAAACTGGCAGACTACCTCACGACCATCAGAGACACAAAACACAGACAGACCCTCACCAGGTACAGACTAAGCGACCACCAACTGGAAATTGAAAAAGGCAGATACAGGAAATCCTGGCAGCCTAGAGAGAATAGAATATGCGATCAATGTCTGGCCGGCGAGGTTGAAACAGAAATGCATTTCCTCCTAAAATGCGAAAAATTCAACACATCAAGAAACATATTATTCAACAAGCTAAGCCAAACAACCCCAGATTTCAAGGAATTGGATGACCTGTCAAAATTGAGATTAGTCCTAGGAGAAGGAAACAGACCATACCTTGGGGCCAAATATGTAACAACATGTCACAACCTGAGGACTGTTTAAAATTAAGACTGTTTAAAACTAATATTGAACGTACCAAATGAAGTACAAAGATTGTTTAAAATTAATATCGTTTAAAAGTAATATTGTATGTACCCAACAAATGTCAAATCGATTGACACCTACAGAATGTTGGAAAACTGTACCTTTTTGCTATGTAAGCTTTGGCAATATGGTTCTCTGTAAACTTTCATGCCAATAAAGCATTGGAATTGGAATTGGAATTGGAATTGGAGAGACTGGGAGTGTGAGAGAGAGAGAGGGAGTGTGTGAGAGAGAGACTGGGAATGAGAGAACGAGAGACTGGGAGTGTGAGAGAGTGAGAGACTGGGAGTGTGAGAGAGAGAAATTGGGAGTGTGTGAGAAAGAGAGATTGGGAGTGTGAGAGAGAGAGGTGGGAGTGTGAGAGAGAGAGAGATTGGGAGTGAGTGAGAGAGAGAGACTGGGAGTGTGAGAGAGAGAGACGGAGTGTGTGAGAGAGAGATTGGGAGTGTGAGAGAGAGAGAGAGAATGGGAGTGAGAGAGAGAGAGACTGGGAGTGTGTGTGAGAGAGAGAGACTGGGAGTGTGAGAGAGAGAGATTTGGAGTGTGAGAGAGAGAGATTGGGAGTGTGAGAGAGAGAGATTGGGAGTGTGAGAGAGAGAGGAAAATTGGGAGTGTGTGAGAGACAGAGAGATTGGGAGTGTGAGAGAGAGAGATTGGGAGTGTGAGAGAGAGATTGGGAGTGTGAGAGAGAGAGGAAAATTGGGAGTGTGTGAGAGAGAGAGAGACTGGGAGTGTGAGACAGAGAGATTGGGAGTGTGAGAGAGAGAGACTGGGAGTGTGTGAGAGAGAGAGATTGGCAGTGTGAGAGAGAGATTGGGAGTGTGAGAGAGAGAGAGAGATTGGGAGTGAGAGAGATTGAGATTGGGAGTGTGAGAGTGAGAGAGACTGGGAGTGTGAGAGAGAGAGAGATTGGAAGTGTGAGAGAGAGAGTGATTGGGAGTGTGAGAGAGAGAGAGAGATTGGGAGTGTGAGACAGAGAGAGATTGAGAGTGTGAGAGAGAGGGAGACTGGGAGTGTGTGAGAGAGAGAGACTTGGAGTGTGAAAGAGAGAGACGGAGTGTGAGAGAGAGAGACTGGGATTGTGAGAGAGCGAGACTGGGAGTGTGTGAGAGAGAGAGAGACTGGGAGTGTGAGAGAGAGAGAGAGAATTGGAGTGTGAGAGAGCGAGCGTTTGGGAGTGTGAGAGAGGGAGAGACTGGGAGTGTGAGAGAGAGAGACTGGCAGTGTGAGAGTGAGAGACTGGGAGTGTGTGAGATAGAGAGATTCGGAGTGTGAGAGAGAGAGAGATTGGGAGTGTGAGAGAGAGAGACTGGGAGTGTGAGAGAGAGACATTGGAAGTGAGAGAGAGAGAGACTGGGAGTGTGTGAGAGAGAGAGATTGGGATTGTGAGAGAGAGAGATTGGGAGTGTGAGAGAGAGAGATTGGGAGTGTGAGAGAGAGATTGGGAGTGTGAGAGAGAGAGAGATTGGGAGTGAGTGAGAGAGAGAGACTGGGAGTGTGAGAGAGAGAGACTGGGAATGTGAGAGAGAGACTGGGAGTGTGTGAGAGAGAGAGAGACTGGGAGTGTGAGAGAGAGAGAGATTGGGAGTGTGAGAGAGAGAGATTGGGAGTGTGAGAGAGAGAGACTGGGAGTGTGAGAGAGAGAGACTGGGAGTGTGTGAGAGAGAGAGATTGGGATTGTGAGAGAGAGAGAGATTGGGAGTGTGAGAGAGAGAGAGAGATTGGGAGTGAGAGCGAGAGAGACTGGGAGTGTGAGAGTGAGAGAGATTAGGAGTGTGAGAGAGAGAGACTGGGAGTGCGAGAGAGAGAGAGATTAGGAGTGTGAGAGAGAGACTGGGAGTGTGAGAGAGAGAGAGAGATTGGGAGTGTGAGAGAGAGAGTGAATGGGAATGTGAGAGAGAGAGATATTGGGAGTGTGAGAGAGAGAGATTGGGAGTGTGAGAGAGAGATTGGGAGTGTGAGAGAGAATGACTGGGAGTGTGTGAGAGAGAGACTGGGAGTGTGAGAGAGAGAGACTGGGAGTGTGAGAGAGAGAGATTGGGAGTGAGCGAGAGACAGATTGGGAGTGTGAGAGAAAGAGAGATTGGTAGTGAGAGAGAGAGAGAGATTGGGAATCTGAGAGAGAGGAACTGAGAAAGATCATGACGATGCTGAACAGCCTGATAGAAAGCCGGAGAAATTATTAATATTGTTATTTATCATTATCATTATTGTTATCTTATCAGTATTATTACTACTATTAGATAGATATATGTGCATGCCTCATGAAATTTATACTAAATCATCATTTAGCATTATAGAAAATAGTGTTTCCACACTCATCCCACAAAATAGGTCCATTTTATTTCGTTTTATTGAACTATATAAATGCGTTCTTTCCACATAAGCTGCTGGAATATCCAGGGCCTCCGCTCCTCAACTTTTGGGATGAAGAGTACAGACCCTGAATTCCTAAAAGCTATAAAAGACATTGATATAATTGTGTTAACAGAAACATGGTGCCAAAAGGACATGCCGACCCACTGTCCCCCAATGTACCATGAAATTATTGTGCCTTCAGTAAAGAACATTAAGACACGCAAGGGCAGAACCTCCGGGGGAATCCTGGTGTGGTATAAAGGAGAACTGAACAAACACATCTCACCGATAAAACAGGGAAAATCACACGTATGGCTAAAATTAGATAAAAATATAGGAATAGCAAAAAACGATGTTTACTTATGTGCGATCTACATACCTCCAATAGAATCGCCATATTTTGAAGAGGAGATATTTGACACTCTCCACATGGAAATCAGCCATTTCCAGGCCCAAGGAAAGGTGCTACTATGTGGGGACCTAAATGCAAGGACAGGATGTGAACCTGACTTCATAGACCCACAGGGCAACAACCATGTGTTTGGCCAGACCCCTCTATATGTCACACCAGCCATCGCAAACCGAAACAACCTCGATTGTGAAATAAATAAAAGCGGTAGGGAGGTAGTGCAACTCTGCCGAGCCTTAGGCCTGTACATAGTTAACGGTAGGTTCAGAGGGGACTCCTTAGGGAGACTCACATATTCCTCAACTCTTGGGTCTAGTGTGGTGGATTATACAATCACTGACCTGGACCCCTGCGATATCAACGCATTCACTGTCAGGCAGCAATCCCCCCTCTCAGACCATAACCAAATAAATGTGTACCTTAAACTTTCTGCCCAAACTACAGACACAAAAAAGGAACCCAGTAAGCTACATAAAATAAACCAGACATACAGATGGGCCCCAGACAGTGGAGATAAATTCATCACAGCACTAAATTCACCTGATCTCACAAGTAAAATTTCAAAATTTAAAGAAAATCTATATGAGATCACCAGAGATGGGGTAAACATGGCCATAGAGGATATAAATATGATCTTTCATGAGGCAGCTGTAAAAGCCGACCTCGTGAAACAGAAGAGGAAGAGTCACAAAAGACAAAATAAAAATAAGAAATGGTTTGACCACGAATGCAAAAATGCCAGAAAAGACCTGAGAAAAATATCAAACCAAAAGCATCGCCAACCAAACAATCCGGACCTACGTACTAGATACAATGAAACCCTCAAAAGATATAAACACACCATTAGGAACAAAACACAAAACTATACCCACAAAATACTAGAAGAAATTGAAAACTCCACCAACCCAAAACAATTCTGGGAAATGTGGAATAACCTGAGTACAACACAATTGCAAGCATTACCAATCCAAGATGGCGACATCTGGAGAACACATTTTGAAAACCTCTACAAAGACATCCCAATAAACGAAACAAACCCAAGTCAACATCAGGTCACAGAAAAACTCCACACATTAGAAGCAACAATCAAAGACAACCAAAACCCTCTAGACTCCCCAATCACATGGAAAGAAATGGCCACAAAAACAAAATCTCTCCACCTAAAGAAAGCCTGTGGCCCAGACAACATCAAAAATGAAATGCTCAAGTTCAGCAATATGGAGATGCAGGGTGCGGTACTCAAATTATTCAACATCATATTACGTTCAGGCTGTTTTCCCGATATCTGGTGCCAAGGACTAATCTCCCCCATATATAAAAGCGGAAACAAATCAGACCCAAATAACTACCGCGGCATCTGTGTCAACAGTTGTCTAGGGAAGTTATTCTGCAGTATTCTAAATAGTAGATTACTTGATTTTCTTAACAAACATAATATCCTCAGAAAAAACCAAATAGGCTTTCTTCCAAAACACCGCACCGCCGACCATATCTATACCCTTCACACCCTCATTGAAAAACATATACACCAAACAAAAAATGGGAAAATATTCGCCTGTTTCATCGACTTCAAGAAAGCCTTTGACTCTATATGGCACGAAGGGCTCTATTATAAACTTCTTCAATGTGGAATAGGGGGCAAAGTCTATGACCTTATTAAATCAATGTATCTGAAAAACAAATGCGGGGTCAAAATTGGAGACAAACGCACCGATTTCTTCACCCAGAGAAGAGGCGTCCGGCAGGGCTGCAATTTGAGCCCGACCCTGTTCAACATATACATAAATGAATTAGCAGACATGCTGGAGCAAAGCGAGTCACCAGGTCTCCGTCTCCTAGATGGAGAAGTGAAATCCCTGTTCTATGCGGACGACCTGGTTCTGCTGTCTCCCACAGAACAGGGATTACAGCAACAACTAGACCTACTCGACAAATACTGCCAAAATTGGGCTCTAACAGTAAATCTAAAGAAAACCAACATCATGATTTTTCAAAAAAGGCCCAGATGTCAGGAAAATAAATACCAGTTTACCCTCAGTGATATCACTATAGGACACACTATGAGCTACACCTACCTTGGTCTAACTATTACAGCATCAGGGAGCTTCAGCATAGCAGTGAATGCACTAAAAGAAAAAGCCCGAAGAGCCCTATATGCAATAAAAAGAAAATTCTACAACATCCAAATCCCAATCAAAATCTGGCTCAAAATATTTGACAGCATAATCCTGCCCATTGCACTGTACGGTAGTGAAGTATGGGGCCCGCTAAATCACCAAAGCTACACTAAATGGGAAAAACATACAATAGAAGCCCTACATGCAGAATTCTGCCGAAGCATCCTTCGCACCCAAAGGAAAACGCCAACAAATGCATGCAGAGCCGAACTAGGCAGATACCCACTGATAATAAACATCCAAAAACGAGCACTAAACTTCCTAAATCACCTCAAATCTAGCTCCCCAGACACCCTTCATTTCAAAGCCTTTCAGACCCAAGAGCTAAACCCAGAAAAGAGTCCCCTGAGTCAGCTGCTACGGAAACTAAGTACTCAGCCGGACCCTGACCAGCCCCAGACCAACACAGCCGTCCAAACACCAATCCGAGTAAACCAAATCATTAAAAAATGCAAAGAAACCTACCTGGAACATTGGAACAAAATAACCGAAAGCCAAAGCAGATTAGAATGTTACCGGGCCCTAAAAAGAGAATATAAACTGGCAGACTACCTCACGACCATCAGAGACACAAAACAGAGACAGACCCTCACCAGGTACAGACTAAGCGACCACCAACTGGAAATTGAAAAAGGCAGATACAAGAAATCCTGGCAGCCTAGAGAGAATAGAATTTGCGATCAATGTCTGGCTGGCGAGGTTGAAACAGAAATGCATTTCCTCCTAAAATGCGAAAAATTCAACACATCAAGAAACATATTATTCAACAAGCTAAGCCAAACAACCCCAGATTTCAAGGAATTGGATGATCTGTCAAAATTGAGATTAGTCCTAGGAGAAGGAGACAGACCATACCTTGGGGCCAAATATGTAACAACATGTCACAACCTGAGGACTGTTTAAAATTAAGACTGTTTAAAATTAATATTGAACGTACCAAATGAAGTACAAAGACTGTTTAAAATTAATATTGTTTAAAAGTAATATTGTATGTACCCAACAAATGTCAAATCGATTGACACCTACAGAATGTTGGAAAACTGTACCTTTTTGCTATGTAAGCTTTGGCAATATGGTTCTCTGTAAACTTTCATGCCAATAAAGCATTTTAATTGGAAAAAAAAATTGGAGAGAGATTGGGAGTGTGAGAGAGAGAGAGATTGGGAGTGAGAGAGAGAGAGACTGGGAGTGTGAGAGAGAGAGATTGGGAGTGTGAGAGAGAGAGAGATTGGGAGTGTGAGAGAGAGAGATTGGGAGTGTGAGAGAGAGAGATTGGGAGTGTGAGAGAGATTGGGAGTGTGAGAGAGAGAGAGATTGGGAGTGTGAGAGAGAGAGAGGTGGGAGTGTGAGAGGGAGAGAGATTGGGAGCGAGTGAGAGAGAGAGAGACTGGGAGTGTAAGAGAGAGAGATGGAGTGTGTGAGAGAGAGACTGGGAATGTGAGAGCGAGAGACTGGGAGTGTGAGAGAGAGAGAGGTGGGAGTGTGAGAGAGAGAGAGAGATTGGGAGTGAGTGAGAGAGAGAGACTGGGAGTGTGAGAGAGAGAGACGGAGTGTGTGAGAGAGAGATTGGGAGTGTGAGAGAGAGAGAGATTGGGAGTGTGAGAGAGAGAGATTGGGAGTGTGAGAGAGAGAGAGGTGGGAGTGTGAGAGAGAGAGAGATTGGGAGTGAGTGAGAGAGAGAGACTGGGAGTGTGAGAAAGAGAGAAGGAGTGTGTGAGAGAGAGACTGGGAGTGTGAGAGAGAGAGATGGGAGTGTGAGAGAGAGAGAGAGACTGGGAGCGTGAGTGAGAGAGAGATTGGGAGTGTGAGAGAGAGAGAGGTGGGAGTGTGAGAGAGAGAGATTGGGAGAGAGTGAGAGAGAGAGACTGGGAGTGTGAGAGAGAGAGACGGAGGGTGTGAGAGAGAGACTGGGAGTGTGAGAGAGAGAGACTGGGAGTGTGAGAGAGAGAGAGAGACTAGGAGTGTTAGAGAGAGAGATTGGGAGTGTGAGAGAGAGAGATTGGGAGTGTGAGAGAGAGAGAGATTGGGAGTGTGAGAGAGAGAGAGATTGGAAGTGTGAGAGAGAGAGAGATTGGGTGTGTGTGAGAGAGAGAGAGATTGGGAGTGAGAGAGAGACTGGGAGTGTGAGAGAGAGAGGCTGGGAGTGTGAGAGAGAGCGAGACTGGGAGTGTGTGAGAGAGAGAGATTGGGAGTGTGAGAGAGAGAGAGAGAATTGGAGTGTGAGAGAGAGAGAGATTGGGAGTGTGAGAGAGAGAGAGACTGGGAGTGTGAGAGAGAGAGACTGGGAGTGTGAGAGTGAGAGACTGGGAGTGTGTGAGATAGAGAGATTGGGAGTGTGAGAGAGAGAGAGATTGGGAGTGTGAGAGAGAGAGACTGGGAGTGTGAGAGAGAGAGATTGGAAGTGAGAGAGAGAGAGACTGGGAGTGTGTGAGAGAGAGAGATTGGGAGTGTGAGAGAGAGAGATTGGGAGTGTGAGAGAGAGAGATTGGGAGTGTGAGAGAGAGATTGGGAGTGAGTGAGAGAGAGAGACTGGGAGTGTGAGAGAGAGAGACTGGGAATGTGAGAGAGAGACTGGGAGTGTGTGAGAGAGAGAGAGACTGGGAGTGTGAGAGAGAGAGAGATTGGGAGTGTGAGAGAGAGAGAGATTGGGAGTGTGAGAGAGAGAGAGATTGGAAGTGTGAGAGAGAGAGAGATTGGGAGTGTGTGAGAGAGAGAGAGATTGGGAGTGAGAGAGAGAGTGCCTGGGAGTGTGAGAGAGAGAGACTGGGAGTGTGAGAGAGAGCGAGACTGGGAGTGTGTGAGAGAGAGAGAGACTGGGAGTGTGAGAGAGAGAGAGAGAATTGGAGTGTGAGAGAGAGAGAGATTGGGAGTGTGAGAGAGAGAGATTGGGAGTGAGAGAGAGATTGGGAGTGTGAGAGAAAGAGAGATTGGGAGTGTGAGAGAGAGAGAGATTGGGAGTGTGAGAGAGAGAGACTGGGAGTGTGAGAGAGAGAGACTGGGAGTGTGTGAGAGAGAGAGATTGGGATTGTGAGAGAGAGAGAGATTGGGAGTGTGAGAGAGAGAGAGATTGGGAGTGAGAGCGAGAGAGACTGGGAGTGTGAGAGTGAGAGAGATTAGGAGTGTGAGAGAGAGAGACTGGGAGTGCGAGAGAGAGAGAGATTAGGAGTGTGAGAGAGAGACTGGGAGTGTGAGAGAGAGAGAGAGATTGGGAGTGTGAGAGAGAGAGTGAATGGGAATGTGAGAGAGAGAGATATTGGGAGTGTGAGAGAGAGAGATTGGGAGTGTGAGAGAGAGATTGGGAGTGTGAGAGAGAATGACTGGGAGTGTGTGAGAGAGAGACTGGGAGTGTGAGAGAGAGAGACTGGGAGTGTGAGAGAGAGAGACTGGGAGTGTGAGAGAGAGAGATTGGGAGTGAGAGAGAGACAGATTGGGAGTGTGAGAGAAAGAGAGATTGGTAGTGAGAGAGAGAGAGAGATTGGGAATCTGAGAGAGAGAGAGAGATTGGGAGTGAGAGAGAGAGAGACTGGGAGTGTGAGAGAGAGAGATTGGGAGTGTGAGAGAGAGAGAGATTGGGAGTGTGAGAGAGAGAGATTGGGAGTGTGAGAGAGAGAGATTGGGAGTGTGAGAGAGATTGGGAGTGTGAGAGAGAGAAATTGGGAGTGTGTGAGAGAGAGAGATTGGGAGTGTGAGAGAGAGAGAGGTGGGAGTGTGAGAGAGAGAGAGATTGGGAGTGAGTGAGAGAGAGAGACTGGGAGTGTGAGAGAGAGAGACGGAGTGTGTGAGAGAGAGATTGTGAGTGTGAGAGAGAGAGAGAGAATGGGAGTGAGAGAGAGACTGGGAGTGTGAGAGAGAGAGAGAGAGATTGGGAGTGTGTGAGAGAGAGAGACTGGGAGTGTGAGAGAGAGAGAGATTGGGATTGTGAGAGAGAGAGGAAAATTGGGAGTGTGTGAGAGAGAGAGAGATTGGGAGTGTGAGAGAGAGAGATTGGGAGTGTGTGAGAGAGAGAGAGAGACTGGGAGTGTGAGAGAGAGAGATTGGGAATGTGAGAGAGAGAGACTGGGAGTGTGTGAGAGAGAGAGATTGGGAGTGTGAGAGAGAGAGAGATTGGGAGTGTGCGAGAGAGAGAGAGATTGGGAGTGAGAGAGAGAGTGAGTTTGGGAGTGTGAGAGAGAGATGGAGTGTGTGAGAGAGAGACTGGGAATGTGAGAGAGAGAGTCTGGGAGTGTGAGAGAGAGAGAGAGACTGGGAGTGTGAGAGAGAGAGAGATTGGGAGTGTGAGAGAGAGACTGGGAGTGTGAGAGAGAGAGAGATTGGGAGTGTGAGAGAGAGATTGGGAGTGTGAGAGAGAGATTGGGAGTGTGAGAGAGAGTGACTGGGAGTGTGTGAGAGAGAGACTGGGAGTGTGAGAGAGAGAGACTGGGAGTGTGAGAGAGAGAGACTGGGAGTGTGAGAGAGAGAGATTGGGAGTGAGAGAGAGACAGATTGGGAGTGTGAGAGAAAGAGAGATTGGTAGTGAGAGAGAGAGAGAGATTGGGAGTCTGAGAGAGAGAGAGAGATTGGGAGTGTGAGAGAGAGAGAGATTGGGAGTGAGAGAGAGAGAGACTGGGAGTGTGAGAGAGAGAGATTGGGAGTGTGAGAGAGAGAGAGATTGGGAGTGTGAGAGAGAGAGATTGGGAGTGTGAGAGAGAGGGATTGGCAGTGTGAGAGAGATTGGGAGTGTGAGAGAGAGAGAGATTGGGAGTGTGAGAGAGAGAGAGGTGGGAGTGTGAGAGAGAGAGAGATTGGGAGTGCCCTGTATGCAATAAAAAGAAAATTCTACAACATCCAAATCCCAATCAAAATCTGGCTCAAAATATTTGACAGCATAATCCTGCCCATTGCACTGTACGGTAGTGAAGTATGGGGCCCGCTAAATCACCAAAGCTACACTAAATGGGAAAAACACACAATAGAAGCCCTACATGCAGAATTCTGCCGAAGCATCCTTCGCACCCAAAGAAAAACGCCAACAAATGCATGCAGAGCTGAACTATGCAGATACCCACTGATAATAAACATCCAAAAACGAGCACTAAACTTCCTAAATCACCTCAAATCTAGCTCCCCAGACACCCTTCATTTCAAAGCCTTTCAGACCCAAGAGCTAAACCCAGAAAAGAGTCCCCTGAGTCAGCTGCTACTGAAACTAAGTAATCAGCCGGACCCTGACGAGCCCCAGACCAACACAGACGTCCAAACACCAATCCGAGTGAACCAAATCATTAAAAAATGCAAAGAAATCTACCTGGAACATTGGAACAAAATAACCGAAAGCCAAAGCAGATTAGAATGTTACCGGGCCCTAAAAAGAGAATATAAACTGGCAGACTACCTCACGACCATCAGAGACACAAAACAGAGACAGACCCTCACCAGGTACAGACTAAGCGACCACCAACTGGAAATTGAAAAAGGCAGATACAGGAAATCCTGGCAGCCTAGAGAGAATAGAATATGCGATCAATGTCTGGCCGGCGAGGTTGAAACAGAAATGCATTTCCTCCTAAAATACGAAAAATTCAACACATCAAGAAACATATTACTCAACAAGCTAAGCCAAACAACCCCAGATTTCAAGGAATTGGATGACCTGTCAAAATTGAGATTAGTCCCAGGAGAAGGAGACAGACCATACCTTGGGGCCAAATATGTAACAACATGTCACAACCTGAGGACTGTTTAAAATTAAGACTGTTTAAAAATAATATTGAACGTACCAAATGAAGTACAAAGACTGTTTAAAATTAATATAGTTTAAAAGTAATATTGTATGTACCCAACAAATGTCAAATCGATTGACACCTACAGAATGTTGGAAATCTGTACCTTTTTGCTATGTAAGCTTTGGCAATATGGTTCTCTGTAAACTTTCATGCCAATAAAGCATTTGAATTGGAATTGGAATTGGAATTGGAGAGACTGGGAGTGTGAGAGAGAGAGAGCGAGTGTGTGAGAGAGAGACTGGGAATGTGAGAGCGAGAGACTGGGAGTGTGAGAGAGTGAGAGACTGGGAGTGTGAGAGAGAGAAATTGGGAGTGTGTGAGAGAGAGAGATTGGGAGTGTGAGAGAGAGAGGTGGGAGTTTGAGAGAGAGAGAGATTGGGAGTGAGTGAGAGAGAGAGACAGGGAGTGTGAGAGAGAGAGACGGAGTGTGTGAGAGAGAGATTGGGAGTGTGAGAGAGAGAGAGAGAATGGGAGTGAGAGAGAGACTGGGAGTGAGAGAGAGAGAGAGAGAGATTGGGAGTGTGAGAGAGAGAGAGACGCAGGTGTGAGAGAGAGAGACTGGGAGTGTGAGAGAGAGAGACTGGGAGTGTGTGTGAGAGAGGGAGAGACTGGGTGGAGTGTGAGAGAGAGAAATTTGGAGTGTGAGAGAGAGAGATTGGGAGTGTGAGAGAGAGAGATTGGGAGTGTGAGAGAGAGAGGAAAATTGGGAGTGTGTGAGAGAGAGAGAGATTGGGAGTGTGAGAGAGAGAGATTGGGAGTGTGAGAGAGAGATTGGGAGTGTGAGAGAGAGAGGAAAATTGGGAGTGTGTGAGAGAGAGAGAGACTGGGAGTGTGAGACAGAGAGATTGGGAGTGTGAGAGAGAGAGACTGGGAGTGTGTGAGAGAGAGAGATTGGCAGTGTGAGAGAGAGATTGGGAGTGTGAGAGAGAGAGAGAGATTGGGAGTGAGAGAGAGAGTGAGATTGGGAGTGTGAGAGAGAGAGAGACTGGGAGTGTGAGAGAGAGAGAGATTGGAAGTGTGAGAGAGAGAGTGATTGGGAGTGTGAGAGAGAGAGAGAGATTGGGAGTGTGAGACAGAGAGAGATTGAGAGTGTGAGAGAGAGGGAGACTGGGAGTGTGTGAGAGAGAGAGACTTGGAGTGTGAGAGAGAGAGACGGAGTGTGAGAGAGAGAGACTGGGATTGTGAGAGAGCGAGACTGGGAGTGTGTGAGAGAGAGAGAGACTGGGAGTGTGAGAGAGAGAGAGAGAATTGGAGTGTGAGAGAGAGATAGATTGGGAGTGTGAGAGAGAGAGAGACTGGGAGTGTGAGAGAGAGAGACTGGGAGTGTGAGAGTGAGAGACTGGGAGTGTGTGAGATAGAGACTGGGAGTGTGTGAGAGAGAGAGATTGGGATTGTGAGAGAGAGAGATTGGGAGTGTGAGAGAGAGAGATTGGGAGTGTGAGAGAGAGAGATTGGGAGTGTGAGAGAGAGAGAGATTGGGAGTGAGTGAGAGAGAGAGACTGGGAGTGTGAGAGAGAGAGACTGGAATGTGAGAGAGAGACTGGGAGTGTGTGAGAGAGAGAGAGACTGGGAGTGTGAGAGAGAGAGAGATTGGGAGTGTGAGAGAGAGAGAGATTGGGAGTGTGAGAGAGAGAGAGAGATTGGGAGTGTGAGAGAGAGAGACTGGGAGTGTGAGAGAGAGAGACTGGGAGTGTGAGAGAGAGAGACTGGGAGTGTGTGAGAGAGAGAGATTGGGATTGCGAGAGAGAGAGAGAGATTGAGAGTGTGAGAGAGAGAGAGAGATTGGGAGTGAGAGCGAGAGAGACTGGGAGTGTGAGAGTGAGAGAGATTAGGAGTGTGAGAGAGAGACTGGGAGTGTGAGAGAGAGAGAGAGATTGGGAGTGTGAGAGAGAGAGTGAATGGGAATGTGAGAGAGAGAGATATTGGGAGTGTGAGAGAGAGAGATTGGAGTGTGAGAGAG
The DNA here is from genome assembly GCF_052327205.1 of Somniosus microcephalus. Classification (NCBI taxonomy): domain Eukaryota; kingdom Metazoa; phylum Chordata; class Chondrichthyes; order Squaliformes; family Somniosidae; genus Somniosus; species Somniosus microcephalus. The sequence continues at coordinate 31,692 of NW_028225958.1, forward strand.
AGATTGGGAGTGTGAGAGAGATGACTGGGAGTGTGTGAGATAGAGACTGGGAGTGTGAGAGAGAGAGACTGGGAGTGTGAGAGAGAGAGACTGGGAGTGTGAGAGAGAGAGATTGGGAGTGAGAGAGAGACAGATTGGGAGTGTGAGAGAAAGAGAGATTGGTAGTGAGAGAGAGAGAGAGATTGGGAATCTGAGAGAGAGAGAGAGATTGGGAGTGTGAGAGAGAGAGAGATTGGGAGTGAGTGAGAGAGAGATTGGGAGTGTGAGAGAGAGAGATTGGGGGTGTGAGAGAGAGAGATTGGGAGTGTGAGAGAGATTGGGAGTGTGAGAGAGAGAGAGATTGGGAGTGTGAGAGAGAGAGAGGTGGGAGTGTGAGAGGGAGAGAGATTGGGAGTGAGTGAGAGAGAGAGAGACTGGGAGTGTGAGAGAGAGAGATGGAGTGTGTGAGAGAGAGACTGGGAATGTGAGAGCGAGAGACTGGGAGTGTGAGAGAGTGAGAGACTGGGAGTGTGAGAGAGAGAAATTGGGAGTGTGTGAGAGAGAGAGATTGGGAGTGTGAGAGAGAGAGAGGTGGGAGTGTGAGAGAGAGAGAGGTGGGAGTGTGAGAGAGAGAGAGAGATTGGGAGTGAGTCAGAGAGAGAGACTGGGAGTGTGAGAGAGAGAGACGGAGTGTGTGAGAGAGAGATTGGGAGTGTGAGAGAGAGAGAGAGAATTGGAGTGTGAGAGAGAGATAGATTGGGAGTGTGAGAGAGAGAGAGACTGGGAGTGTGAGAGAGAGAGACTGGGAGTGTGAGAGTGAGAGACTGGGAGTGTGTGAGATAGAGACTGGGAGTGTGTGAGAGAGAGAGATTGGGATTGTGAGAGAGAGAGATTGGGAGTGTGAGAGAGAGAGATTGGGAGTGTGAGAGAGAGATTGGGAGTGTGAGAGAGAGAGAGATTGGGAGTGAGTGAGAGAGAGAGACTGGGAGTGTGAGAGAGAGAGACTGGGAATGTGAGAGAGAGACTGGGAGTGTGTGAGAGAGAGAGAGACTGGGAGTGTGAGAGAGAGAGAGATTGGGAGTGTGAGAGAGAGAGAGAGATTGGGAGTGTGAGAGAGAGAGACTGGGAGTGTGAGAGAGAGAGACTGGGAGTGTGTGAGAGAGAGAGATTGGGATTGTGAGAGAGAGAGAGATTGAGAGTGTGAGAGAGAGAGAGAGATTGGGAGTGAGAGCGAGAGAGACTGGGAGTGTGAGAGTGAGAGAGATTAGGAGTGTGAGAGAGAGAGACTGGGAGTGCGAGAGAGAGAGAGATTAGGAGTGTGAGAGAGAGACTGGGAGTGTGAGAGAGAGAGAGAGATTGGGAGTGTGAGAGAGAGAGTGAATGGGAATGTGAGAGAGAGAGATATTGGGAGTGTGAGAGAGAGAGATTGGGAGTGTGAGAGAGAGATTGGGAGTGTGAGAGAGAATGACTGGGAGTGTGTGAGATAGAGACTGGGAGTGTGAGAGAGAGAGACTGGGAGTGTGAGAGAGAGAGACTGGGAGTGTGAGAGAGAGAGATTGGGAGTGAGAGAGAGACAGATTGGGAGTGTGAGAGAAAGAGAGATTGGTAGTGAGAGAGAGAGATTGGGAATCTGAGAGAGAGAGAGAGATTGGGAGTGTGAGAGAGAGAGAGATTGGGAGTGAGAGAGAGAGAGACTGGGAGTGTGAGAGAGAGAGATTGGGAGTGTGAGAGAGAGAGATTGGGAGTGTGAGAGAGAGAGATTGGGGGTGTGAGAGAGAGAGATTGGGAGTGTGAGAGAGATTGGGAGTGTGAGAGAGAGAGAGATTGGGAGTGTGAGAGAGAGAGAGGTGGGAGTGTGAGAGGGAGAGAGATTGGGAGTGAGTGAGAGAGAGAGAGACTGGGAGTGTGAGAGAGAGAGATGGAGTGTGTGAGAGAGAGACTGGGAATGTGAGAGCGAGAGACTGGGAGTGTGAGAGAGTGAGAGACTGGGAGTGTGAGAGAGAGAAATTGGGAGTGTGTGAGAGAGAGAGATTGGGAGTGTGAGAGAGAGAGAGGTGGGAGTGTGAGAGAGAGAGAGAGATTGGGAGTGAGTGAGAGAGAGAGACTGGGAGTGTGAGAGAGAGAGACGGAGTGTGTGAGAGAGAGATTGGGAGTGTGAGAGAGAGAGAGAGAATGGGAGTGAGAGAGAGACTGGGAGTGTGAGAGAGAGAGAGAGATTGGGACTGTGAGAGAGAGAGAGACTGGGAGTGTGTGAGAGAGAGAGATTGGGAGTGTGAGAGAGAGAGAGAGATTGGGAGTGTGAGAGAGAGAGACTGGGAGTGTGAGAGAGAGAGACTGGGAGTGTGTGAGAGAGAGAGATTGGGATTGTGAGAGAGAGAGAGATTGAGAGTGTGAGAGAGAGAGAGAGATTGGGAGTGAGAGCGAGAGAGACTGGGAGTGTGAGAGTGAGAGAGATTAGGAGTGTGAGAGAGAGAGACTGGGAGTGCGAGAGAGAGAGAGATTAGGAGTGTGAGAGAGAGACTGGGAGTGTGAGAGAGAGAGAGAGATTGGGAGTGTGAGAGAGAGAGTGAATGGGAATGTGAGAGAGAGAGATATTGGGAGTGTGAGAGAGAGAGATTGGGAGTGTGAGAGAGAGATTGGGAGTGTGAGAGAGAATGACTGGGAGTGTGTGAGATAGAGACTGGGAGTGTGAGAGAGAGAGACTGGGAGTGTGAGAGAGAGAGACTGGGAGTGTGAGAGAGAGAGATTGGGAGTGAGAGAGAGACAGATTGGGAGTGTGAGAGAAAGAGAGATTGGTAGTGAGAGAGAGAGATTGGGAATCTGAGAGAGAGAGAGAGATTGGGAGTGTGAGAGAGAGAGAGATTGGGAGTGAGAGAGAGAGAGACTGGGAGTGTGAGAGAGAGAGATTGGGAGTGTGAGAGAGAGAGATTGGGAGTGTGAGAGAGAGAGATTGGGGGTGTGAGAGAGAGAGATTGGGAGTGTGAGAGAGATTGGGAGTGTGAGAGAGAGAGAGATTGGGAGTGTGAGAGAGAGAGAGGTGGGAGTGTGAGAGGGAGAGAGATTGGGAGTGAGTGAGAGAGAGAGAGACTGGGAGTGTGAGAGAGAGAGATGGAGTGTGTGAGAGAGAGACTGGGAATGTGAGAGCGAGAGACTGGGAGTGTGAGAGAGTGAGAGACTGGGAGTGTGAGAGAGAGAAATTGGGAGTGTGTGAGAGAGAGAGATTGGGAGTGTGAGAGAGAGAGAGGTGGGAGTGTGAGAGAGAGAGAGAGATTGGGAGTGAGTGAGAGAGAGAGACTGGGAGTGTGAGAGAGAGAGACGGAGTGTGTGAGAGAGAGATTGGGAGTGTGAGAGAGAGAGAGAGAATGGGAGTGAGAGAGAGACTGGGAGTGTGAGAGAGAGAGAGAGAGATTGGGAGTGTGACAGAGAGAGATTTGGAGTGTGAGAGAGAGAGATTGGGAGTGTGAGAGAGAGAGATTGGGAGTGTGAGAGAGAGAGGAAAATTGGGAGTGTGTGAGAGAGAGAGAGATTGGGAGTGTGAGAGAGAGAGATTGGGAGTGTGTGAGAGAGAGAGAGACTGGGAGTGTGAGAGAGAGAGATTGGGAGTCTGAGAGAGAGAGACTGGGAGTGTGTGAGAGAGAGAGATTGGGAGTGTGAGAGAGAGAGAGATTGGGAGTGTGAGAGAGAGAGAGAGATTGGGAATGAGAGAGAGAGTGAGTTTGGGAGTGTGAGAGAGAGAGAGACGGAGTGTGAGAGAGAGAGACTGGGAGTGTGAGAGAGCGAGACTGGGAGTGTGTGAGAGAGAGAGAGACTGGGAGTGTGAGAGAGAGAGAGAGAACTGGAGTGTGAGAGAGAGAGAGATTGGGAGTGTGAGAGAGAGAGAGACTGGGAGTGTGACAGAGAGAGAGATTGGGAGTGTGAGAGAGATTGATTGGGAGTGTGAGAGAGAGAGAGAGATTGGGGGTGTGAGAGAGAGAGAGATTGAGAGTGTGAGAGAGAGAGAGACTGGGAGTGTGTGAGAGAGAGAGACTGGGAGTTTGAGAGAGAGAGACTGGGAGTGTGAGAGAGAGAGACTGGGAGTGTGAGAGAGAGAGACTGGGTGTGTGTGAGAGAGAGAGAGACTGGGAGTGTGAGAGAGAGATAGAATTAGAGTGAGAGAGAGAGAGATTGGGAGTGTGAGAGAGAGAGATTGGGAGTCTGAGAGAGAGAGACTGGGAGTGTGTGAGAGAGAGTGATTGGGAGTGTGAGAGAGAGAGTGATTGGGAGTGTGAGAGAGAGAGATTGGGAGTGTGAGAGAGAGATTGGGAGTGTGAGAGAGAGAGAGATTGGGAGTGAGTGAGAGAGAGAGACTGGGAGTGTGAGAGAGAGAGACTGGGAATGTGAGAGAGAGACTGGGAGTGTGTGAGAGCGAGAGAGACTGGGAGTGTGAGAGAAAGAGAGATTGGGAGTGTGAGAGAGAGAGAGATTGGGAGTGTGAGAGAGAGAGACTGGGAGTGTGAGAGAGAGAGACTGGGAGTGTGTGAGAGAGAGAGATTGGGATTGTGAGAGAGAGAGAGATTGGGAGTGTGAGAGAGAGAGAGAGATTGGGAGTGAGAGCGAGAGAGACTGGGAGTGTGAGAGTGAGAGAGATTAGGAGTGTGAGAGAGAGAGACTGGGAGTGCGAGAGAGAGAGAGATTAGGAGTGTGAGAGAGAGACTGGGAATGTGAGAGAGAGAGAGAGATTGGGAGTGTGAGAGAGAGATTGGGAGTGTGAGAGAGAATGACTGGGAGTGTGTGAGAGAGAGACTGGGAGTGTGAGAGAGAGAGACTGGGAGTGTGAGAGAGAGAGACTGGGAGTGTGAGAGAGAGAGACTGGGAGTGAGAGAGAGACAGATTGGGAGTGTGAGAGAAAGAGAGATTGGTAGTGAGAGAGAGAGAGAGATTGGGAATCTGAGAGAGAGAGAGAGATTGGGAGTGTGAGAGAGAGAGAGATTGGGAGTGAGAGAGAGAGAGACTGGGAGTGTGAGAGAGAGAGATTGGGAGTGTGAGAGAGAGAGAGATTGGGAGTGTGAGAGAGAGAGATTGGGCGTGTGAGAGAGAGAGATTGGGAGTGTGAGAGAGAGAGAGATTGGGAGTGTGAGAGAGAGAGAGCTGGGAGTGTGAGAGAGAGAGAGATTGGGAGTGAGTGAGAGAGAGAGAGACTGGGAGTGTGAGAGAGAGAGATGGAGTGTGTGAGAGAGAGACTGGGAATGTGAGAGCGAGAGACTGGGAGTGTGAGAGAGTGAGAGACTGGGAGTGTGAGAGAGAGAAATTGGGAGTGTGTGAGAGAGAGAGATTGGGAGTGTGAGAGAGAGAGAGGTGGGAGTGTGAGAGAGAGAGAGATTGGGAGTGAGTGAGAGAGAGAGACTGGGAGTGTGAGAGAGAGAGACGGAGTGTGTGAGAGAGAGATTGTGAGTGTGAGAGAGAGAGAGAGAATGGGAGTGAGAGAGAGACTGGGAGTGTGAGAGAGAGAGAGAGAGAGATTGGGAGTGTGAGAGAGAGAGAGACTGGGAGTGTGTGAGAGAGAGAGACTGGGAGTGTGAGAGAGAGAGGCTGGGAGTGTGTGTGAGAGAGAGAGAGACTGGGAGTGTGACAGAGAGAGATTTGGAGTGTGAGAGAGAGAGATTGGGAGTGTGAGAGAGAGAGATTGGGATTGTGAGAGAGAGAGGAAAATTGGGAGTGTGTGAGAGAGAGAGAGATTGGGAGTGTGAGAGAGAGAGATTGGGAGTGTGTGAGAGAGAGAGAGAGACTGGGAGTGTGAGAGAGAGGTTGGGAATGTGAGAGAGAGAGACTGGGAGTGTGTGAGAGAGAGAGATTGGGAGTGTGAGAGAGAGAGAGATTGGGAGTGTGCGAGAGAGAGAGAGATTGGGAGTGAGAGAGAGAGTGAGTTTGGGAGTGTGAGAGAGAGAGAGATTGGGAGTGTGAGAGAGAGATGGAGTGTGTGAGAGAGAGACTGGGAATGTGAGAGAGAGAGTCTGGGAGTGTGAGAGAGAGAGAGAGACTGGGAGTGTGAGAGAGAGAGAGATTGGGAGTGTGAGAGAGAGACTGGGAGTGTGAGAGAGAGAGAGATTGGGAGTGTGAGAGAGAGATTGGGAGTGTGAGAGAGAGATTGGGAGTGTGAGAGAGAGTGACTGGGAGTGTGTGAGAGAGAGACTGGGAGTGTGAGAGAGAGAGACTGGGAGTGTGAGAGAGAGAGACTGGGAGTGTGAGAGAGAGAGATTGGGAGTGAGAGAGAGAGGGATTGGGAGTGTGAGAGAGATTGGGAGTGTGAGAGAGAGAGAGATTGGGAGTGTGAGAGAGAGAGAGGTGGGAGTGTGAGAGAGAGAGAGATTGGGAGTGCCCTGTATGCAATAAAAAGAAAATTCTACAACATCCAAATCCCAATCAAAATCTGGCTCAAAATATTTGACAGCATAATCCTGCCCATTGCACTGTACGGTAGTGAAGTATGGGGCCCGCTAAATCACCAAAGCTACACTAAATGGGAAAAACACACAATAGAAGCCCTACATGCAGAATTCTGCCGAAGCATCCTTCGCACCCAAAGAAAAACGGCAACAAATGCATGCAGAGCTGAACTAGGCAGATACCCACTGATAATAAACATCCAAAAACGAGCACTAAACTTCCTAAATCACCTCAAATCTAGCTCCCCAGACACCCTTCATTTCAAAGCCTTTCAGACCCAAGAGCTAAACCCAGAAAAGAGTCCCCTGAGTCAGCTGCTACTGAAACTAAGTAATCAGCCAGACCCTGACCAGCCCCAGACCAACACAGACGTCCAAACACCAATCCGAGTGAACCAAATCATTAAAAAATGCAAAGAAATCTACCTGGAACATTGGAACAAAATAACCGAAAGCCAAAGCAGATTAGAATGTTACCTGGCCCTAAAAAGAGAATATAAACTGGCAGACTACCTCACGACCATCAGAGACACAAAACAGAGACAGACCCTCACCAGGTACAGACTAAGCGACCACCAACTGGAAATTGAAAAAGGCAGATACAGGAAATCCTGGCAGCCTAGAGAGAATAGAATATGCGATCAATGTCTGGCCGGCGAGGTTGAAACAGAAATGCATTTCCTCCTAAAATACGAAAAATTCAACACATCAAGAAACTTATTACTCAACAAGCTAAGCCAAACAACCCCAGATTTCAAGGAATTGGATGACCTGTCAAAATTGAGATTAGTCCCAGGAGAAGGAGACAGACCATACCTTGGGGCCAAATATGTAACAACATGTCACAACCTGAGGACTGTTTAAAATTAAGACTGTTTAAAACTAATATTGAACGTACCAAATGAAGTACAAAGACTTTTTAAAATTAATATAGTTTAAAAGTAATATTGTATGTACCCAACAAATGTCAAATCGATTGACACCTACAGAATGTTGGAAATCTGTACCTTTTTGCTATGTAAGCTTTGGCAATATGGTTCTCTGTAAACTTTCATGCCAATAAAGCATTTGAATTGGAATTGGAATTGGAATTGGAGAGACTGGGAGTGTGAGAGAGAGAGAGGGAGTGTGTGAGAGAGAGACTGGGAATGTGAGAGCGAGAGACTGGGAGTGTGAGAGAGTGAGAGACTGGGAGTGTGAGAGAGAGAAATTGGGAGTGTGTGAGAGAGAGAGATTGGGAGTGTGAGAGAGAGAGGTGGGAGTTTGAGAGAGAGAGAGATTGGGAGTGAGTGAGAGAGAGAGACTGGCAGTGTGAGAGAGAGAGACGGAGTGTGAGGGAGAGAGATTGGGAGTGTGAGAGAGAGAGAGAGAATGGGAGTGAGAGAGAGACTGGTAGTGTGAGAGAGAGAGAGAGAGAGATTGGGAGTGTGAGAGAGAGAGAGACTGGGAGTGTGTGAGAGAGAGAGACTGGGAGTGTGAGAGAGAGAGACTGGGAGTGTGTGTGAGAGAGGGAGAGACTGGGAGTGTGAGAGAGAGAGATTTGGAGTGTGAGAGAGAGAGATTGGGAGTGTGAGAGAGAGAGATTGGGAGTGTGAGAGAGAGAGGAAAATTGGGAGTGTGTGAGAGAGAGAGAGATTGGGAGTGTGAGAGAGAGAGATTGGGAGTGTGAGAGAGAGATTGGGAGTGTGAGAGAGAGATTGGGAGTGTGAGAGAGAGAGGAAAATTGGGAGTGTGTGAGAGAGAGAGAGACTGGGAGTGTGAGACAGAGAGATTGGGAGTGTGAGAGAGAGAGACTGGGAGTGTGTGAGAGAGAGAGATTGGCAGTGTGAGAGAGAGATTGGGAGTGTGAGAGAGAGAGAGAGATTGGGAGTGAGAGAGAGAGTGAGATTGGGAGTGTGAGAGAGAGAGAGACTGGGAGTGTGAGAGAGAGAGATTGGAAGTGTGAGAGAGAGAGTGATTGGGAGTGTGAGAGAGAGAGAGAGATTGGGAGTGTGAGACAGAGAGAGATTGAGAGTGAGAGAGAGAGGGAGACTGGGAGTGTGTGAGAGAGAGAGACTTGGAGTGTGAGAGAGAGAGACGGAGTGTGAGAGAGAGAGACTGGGATTGTGAGAGAGCGAGACTGGGAGTGTGTGAGAGAGAGAGAGACTGGGAGTGTGAGAGAGAGAGAGAGAATTGGAGTGTGAGAGAGAGAGAGATTGGGAGTGTGAGAGAGAGAGAGACTGGGAGTGTGAGAGAGAGAGACTGGGAGTGTGAGAGTGAGAGACTGGGAGTGTGTGAGATAGAGACTGGGAGTGTGTGAGAGAGAGAGATTGGGATTGTGAGAGAGAGAGATTGGGAGTGTGAGAGAGAGAGATTGGGAGTGTGAGAGAGAGATTGGGAGTGTGAGAGAGAGATTGGGAGTGTGAGAGAGAGAGAGATTGGGAGTGAGTGAGAGAGAGAGACTGGGAGTGTGAGAGAGAGAGACTGGGAATGTGAGAGAGAGACTGGGAGTGTGTGAGAGAGAGAGAGACTGGGAGTGTGAGAGAGAGAGAGATTGGGAGTGTGAGAGAGAGAGAGATTGGGAGTGTGAGAGAGAGAGACTGGGAGTGTGAGAGAGAGAGACTGGGAGTGTGTGAGAGAGAGAGATTGGGATTGTGAGAGAGAGAGAGATTGAGAGTGTGAGAGAGAGAGAGAGATTGTGAGTGAGAGCGAGAGAGACTGGGAGTGTGAGAGTGAGAGAGATTAGGAGTGTGAGAGAGAGAGACTGGGAGTGCGAGAGAGAGAGAGATTAGGAGTGTGAGAGAGAGACTGGCAGTGTGAGAGAGAGAGAGAGATTGGGAGTGTGAGAGAGAGAGTGAATGGGAATGTGAGAGAGAGATATTGGGAGTGTGAGAGAGAGAGATTGGGAGTGTGAGAGAGAGATTGGTAGTGTGAGAGAGAATGACTGGGAGTGTGTGAGAGAGAGACTATGAGTGTGAGAGAGAGAGACTGGGAGTGTGAGAGAGAGAGACTGGGAGTGTGAGAGAGAGAGATTGGGAGTGAGAGAGAGACAGATTGGGAGTGTGAGAGAAAGAGAGATTGGTAGTGAGAGAGAGAGAGAGATTGGGAATCTGAGAGAGAGAGAGAGATTGGGAGTGTGAGAGAGAGAGAGATTGGGAGTGAGAGAGAGAGAGACTGGGAGTGTGAGAGAGAGAGATTGGGAGTGTGAGAGAGAGAGAGATTGGGAGTGTGAGAGAGAGAGATTGGGAGTGTGAGAGAGAGAGATTGGGAGTGTGAGAGAGATTGGGAGTGTGAGAGAGAGAGAGATTGGGAGTGTGAGAGAGAGAGAGGTGGGAGTGTGAGAGGGAGAGAGATTGGGAGTGAGTGAGAGAGAGAGAGACTGGGAGTGTGAGAGAGAGAGATGGAGTGTGTGAGAGAGAGACTGGGAAAGTGAGAGCGAGAGACTGGGAGTGAGAGAGAGAGAGAAATTGGGAGTGTGTGAGAGAGAGAGATTGGGAGTGTGAGAGAGAGAGAGGTGGGAGTGTGAGAGAGAGAGAGAGATTGGGAGTGAATGAGAGAGAGAGACTGGGAGTGTGAGAGAGAGAGATTGGGAGTGTGAGAGAGAGAGGAAAATTGGGAGTGTGTGAGAGAGAGAGAGATTGGGAGTGTGAGAGAGAGAGATTGGGAGTGTGAGAGAGAGATTGGGAGTGTGAGAGAGAGAGGAAAATTGGGAGTGTGTGAGAGAGAGAGAGACTGGGAGTGTGAGACAGAGAGATTGGGAGTGTGAGAGAGAGAGACTGGGAGTGTGTGAGAGAGAGAGATTGGCAGTGTGAGAGAGAGATTGGGAGTGTGAGAGAGAGAGAGAGATTGGGAGTGAGAGAGAGAGTGAGATTGGGAGTGTGAGAGAGAGAGAGACTGGGAGTGTGAGAGAGAGAGATTGGAAGTGTGAGAGAGAGAGTGATTGGGAGTGTGAGAGAGAGAGAGAGATTGGGAGTGTGAGACAGAGAGAGATTGAGAGTGTGAGAGAGAGGGAGACTGGGAGTGTGTGAGAGAGAGAGACTTGGAGTGTGAGAGAGAGAGACGGAGTGTGAGAGAGAGAGACTGGGATTGTGAGAGAGCGAGACTGGGAGTGTGTGAGAGAGAGAGAGACTGGGAGTGTGAGAGAGAGAGAGAGAATTGGAGTGTGAGAGAGAGAGAGATTGGGAGTGTGAGAGAGAGAGAGACTGGGAGTGTGAGAGAGAGAGACTGGGAGTGTGAGAGTGAGAGACTGGGAGTGTGTGAGATAGAGACTGGGAGTGTGTGAGAGAGAGAGATTGGGATTGTGAGAGAGAGAGATTGGGAGTGTGAGAGAGAGAGATTGGGAGTGTGAGAGAGAGATTGGGAGTGTGAGAGAGAGATTGGGAGTGTGAGAGAGAGAGAGATTGGGAGTGAGTGAGAGAGAGAGACTGGGAGTGTGAGAGAGAGAGACTGGGAATGTGAGAGAGAGACTGGGAGTGTGTGAGAGAGAGAGAGACTGGGAGTGTGAGAGAGAGAGAGATTGGGAGTGTGAGAGAGAGAGAGATTGGGAGTGTGAGAGAGAGAGACTGGGAGTGTGAGAGAGAGAGACTGGGAGTGTGTGAGAGAGAGAGATTGGGATTGTGAGAGAGAGAGAGATTGAGAGTGTGAGAGAGAGAGAGAGATTGGGAGTGAGAGCGAGAGAGACTGGGAGTGTGAGAGTGAGAGAGATTAGGAGTGTGAGAGAGAGAGACTGGGAGTGCGAGAGAGAGAGAGATTAGGAGTGTGAGAGAGAGACTGGGAGTGTGAGAGAGAGAGAGAGATTGGGAGTGTGAGAGAGAGAGTGAATGGGAATGTGAGAGAGAGAGATATTGGGAGTGTGAGAGAGAGAGATTGGGAGTGTGAGAGAGAGATTGGGAGTGTGAGAGAGAATGACTGGGAGTGTGTGAGAGAGAGACTATGAGTGTGAGAGAGAGAGACTGGGAGTGTGAGAGAGAGAGACTGGGAGTGTGAGAGAGAGAGATTGGGAGTGAGAGAGAGACAGATTGGGAGTGTGAGAGAAAGAGAGATTGGTAGTGAGAGAGAGAGAGAGATTGGGAATCTGAGAGAGAGAGAGAGATTGGGAGTGTGAGAGAGAGAGAGATTGGGAGTGTGAGAGAGAGAGATTGGGAGTGTGAGAGAGAGAGATTGGGAGTGTGAGAGAGATTGGGAGTGTGAGAGAGAGAGAGATTGGGAGTGTGAGAGAGAGAGAGGTGGGAGTGTGAGAGGGAGAGAGATTGGGAGTGAGTGAGAGAGAGAGAGACTGGGAGTGTGAGAGAGAGAGATGGAGTGTGTGAGAGAGAGACTGGGAATGTGAGAGCGAGAGACTGGGAGTGTGAGAGAGTGAGAGACTGGGAGTGTGAGAGAGAGAAATTGGGAGTGTGTGAGAGAGAGAGATTGGGAGTGTGAGAGAGAGAGAGGTGGGAGTGTGAGAGAGAGAGAGAGATTGGGAGTGAGTGAGAGAGAGAGACTGGGAGTGTGAGAGAGAGAGACGGAGTGTGTGAGAGAGAGATTGGGAGTGTGAGAGAGAGAGAGAGAATGGGAGTGAGAGAGGGGGAAGGAGAGAGAGGGAGAGGGGGAAGGAGAGAGAGAGAGACAGACAGAGAGACACAGAGACAGAGAGAGACAGAGAAAGAGAGAGAGGCTCACCGAGACCGAGACCGAGAGACCGGCCCAGAGACACAGTGAGGCCCGGGGACAGAGAGAGAGAGAGCGAGGTCGCGAGAACACCAGAGAGAACGGTGTGTGACTCTGTCAACCGGAGCACGGGGCCTGAAGCCGGAGAAAGGCCCGAGGAACCGGGCCGAGCGAGGCACCGGAGAGAGGGAGAGCGAGCGGCAGCAGGGGTCGACCCAGACCGGGAGGAGCGGCCCGAGCCAGTCAGGGAGGCGAGTGGAGAGGTAGGGGTGCCGGATCGGGTCGGGCCTGGACAGCGAGCAAGCCCGGGGCCTGAAACCCGAGAAACTCCGGGGTCGGAGAGACTCGGCCGGGCCGGGACTGCACAGCCGAGCCGAGGGGCTGGGACCAGGGCAGAGGCCCGGAGAGCGAGCAAGCCCGGGGCCTGAAAACCGAGAAACTCCGGGATCGGAGAAACTCGAACAAACACCGGGCCGGGCGGGGACTGCACAGCCGAGCCGAGGGGCTGGGACCAGGGCAGAAGCCCGGAGAGAGAGCAAGCCCGGGGCCTGAAACCCGAGAAACTCCGGGGTCGGAGAAACTCGGACAAACACCGGGCCGGGACGGGACTGCACAGCCGAGCCGAGGGGCTGGGACCAGAGCAGAAACAGCCTGAGACCGACGCGAGGAGAGAGAGGAAAACTCCGGGTCCGGAGGAAAAAAGCTATACCTAGATCTACCTAAATTTAGGTAACCTAGAAAAAGAACAACAAACCCGAAGAAAAAAAAAGGAATAGAAACCAGAGAGAAACGATAAACAACCCGAACCAGGAACCTGTGAGAGAGAGAGAGAGAAACTTTTAAGAGCAGCTATATCAAAGATGAACCCCTGAAAAACTCTCAATTTTGGACCTAAAAGTGGGATAAGGTGGAACACGACACAAAAAAAGAGAAAAAAAGTTATCTACCTGAGACAAAACAAACGACTACAATGAGCAGGGAAATGAAATATCCTGAGCAATGCACAAAAAATAAAGCAAAGGAAAAACACAAGGACATAACACTAAAAAGTAACCCAGAGGTCCTCTACGTTGACTATACCACACACAAAGGGATTAAGACGAAGAACAACCTCATATTCTACACCGACTCCATTCCCTCATGGAAGGAGACTTTACAAAAATACTACGCATACGTCTCCAGCGAAGGTATTGGCAGTGGAGGCAGACTGAAAATATGTAAAGATGGAAATCTAGATAAAGATGACCCCCTGCTAACCATAAGCTACTACAACAAAAAAGGAAAGATCATGATACAGGGGAATGTAGAAAGTCTGGACTCCTTCGAAAAGGAATTCCCCCAGTTGAAAACTAAGGCAGACACAAATAGGACCAATGGACAGGAGGCAAAAGAGAATCGAACAGAGGATGATGAGAGCCAAGCGGAGGAAGAAGAAGAGAGTCCAGCAGAGACACACACCTCCCTGACCATCTCCACTCCCCCCACACCTCTCAACGCAAACAAACTGCTGAAAGAGAGTCTGTCCAAACTAGAACTCGAATTCAACGAATACAGAGAAACACAGACCAAGAACTGGACGGAGGAACTCAAACAGCTGAAAATGGAAAACGAGTCCACCATCCACAATCTGAGAAAGACCGTAGAGGAACAAATAAATAAGATCAAAGAACTCCATACCCAACTAAACAAAATGACGGAGGCCGTAGAAAGGCTCAGCAGGCAACACAAACCTCTTAAGGTCCAAAAAACAACACACACAAGGACACAGAACCCGTCGGATGCCACCCCACACGAGGACACACCGAAAGCCACAAACCCCGCTCCTGCCACACAGCTCACCACAGAAACCCAGCCAACAACCAGCCCTCAGTCGAGTCCTGCCCAGACTACCGCTACCCAGTCCTCACACACAGGGACGCAGAACCCGTCAGATGCCCCCCCACACGAGGACACAACGAAAGCCTCAAACCCCGCTCCTGCCACACAACATATCCCAGAAACCCAGCCAACAACCAGCCATCAGTCGAGTCCTGCCCAGACTACTGCTACCCAGTCTGAAAAACCAGCCCCTCAGGCGGTCCTGCTGACCGACTCCAACGGAAAGTTTCTGGACCCCCAGAGGCTGTTCCCAGGTCATCAAGTCCTGAAAAAATGGTGCAGCAACACAGAACATGCAATGAAGATCCTGAACAAAGAATCCCTTGGAAGCCCCAAATGGCTTGTGATCCACACAGGCACAAACGACCTACGCACCCTACGGGAAGGCACTGCTAGGGCGGTGAGCAGGATGGCGGAAAAGGCCAGCAAGGAATTCCCCGAGGCGCGGATCGTGATCTCCACACTACTGCCCAGAAAGGACACCCCAGCCTATATAATCCACAACACCAACAGGGAGATCGACACGAGATGTTCTGTCTTCCCCAACGTCTACCTGGCCCATCATCCAAACATCAACACAAGGGACCTCTATGACGAAATACATCTACTCAAACAGCGGATGTGGGTCTTTGCAAAAAACCTCATAAACACTGCCAAAAGACGCAGCCCTCCCACCCCCTCTACCATTGGGAGCCGTAACCCAAACAGGACCACCAATGTCCCCCACCCCCCTTTACAAAACCAACAACAGAACCGTGCTTTTATACCTGACCCAAGACCCCCCTCTAGACCACAGACTGTAGACCAAGAACTGAGAAAGATCATGACGATGCTGAACAGCCTGATAGAAAGCCGGAGAAATTATTAATATTGTTATTTATCATTATCATTATTGTTATCTTATCAGTATTATTACTACTATTAGATAGATATATGTGCATGCCTCATGAAATTTATACTAAATCATCATTTAGCATTATAGAAAATAGTGTTTCCACACTCATCCCACAAAATAGGTCCATTTTATTTCGTTTTATTGAACTATATAAATGCGTTCTTTCCACATAAGCTGCTGGAATATCCAGGGCCTCCGCTCCTCAACTTTTGGGATGAAGAGTACAGACCCTGAATTCCTAAAAGCTATAAAAGACATTGATATAATTGTGTTAACAGAAACATGGTGCCAAAAGGACATGCCGACCCACTGTCCCCCAATGTACCATGAAATTATTGTGCCTTCAGTAAAGAACATTAAGACACGCAAGGGCAGAACCTCCGGGGGAATCCTGGTGTGGTATAAAGGAGAACTGAACAAACACATCTCACCGATAAAACAGGGAAAATCACACGTATGGCTAAAATTAGATAAAAATATAGGAATAGCAAAAAACGATGTTTACTTATGTGCGATCTACATACCTCCAATAGAATCGCCATATTTTGAAGAGGAGATATTTGACACTCTCCACATGGAAATCAGCCATTTCCAGGCCCAAGGAAAGGTGCTACTATGTGGGGACCTAAATGCAAGGACAGGATGTGAACCTGACTTCATAGACCCACAGGGCAACAACCATGTGTTTGGCCAGACCCCTCTATATGTCACACCAGCCATCGCAAACCGAAACAACCTCGATTGTGAAATAAATAAAAGCGGTAGGGAGGTAGTGCAACTCTGCCGAGCCTTAGGCCTGTACATAGTTAACGGTAGGTTCAGAGGGGACTCCTTAGGGAGACTCACATATTCCTCAACTCTTGGGTCTAGTGTGGTGGATTATACAATCACTGACCTGGACCCCTGTGATATCAACGCATTCACTGTCAGGCAGCAATCCCCCCTCTCAGACCATAACCAAATAAATGTGTACCTTAAACTTTCTGCCCAAACTACAGACACAAAAAAGGAACCCAGTAAGCTACATAAAATAAACCAGACATACAGATGGGCCCCAGACAGTGGAGATAAATTCATCACAGCACTAAATTCACCTGATCTCACAAGTAAAATTTCAAAATTTAAAGAAAATCTATATGAGATCACCAGAGATGGGGTAAACATGGCCATAGAGGATATAAATATGATCTTTCATGAGGCAGCTGTAAAAGCCGACCTCGTGAAACAGAAGAGGAAGAGTCACAAAAGACAAAATAAAAATAAGAAATGGTTTGACCACGAATGCAAAAATGCCAGAAAAGACCTGAGAAAAATATCAAACCAAAAGCATCGCCAACCAAACAATCCGGACCTACGTACTAGATACAATGAAACCCTCAAAAGATATAAACACACCATTAGGAACAAAACACAAAACTATACCCACAAAATACTAGAAGAAATTGAAAACTCCACCAACCCAAAACAATTCTGGGAAATGTGGAATAACCTGAGTACAACACAATTGCAAGCATTACCAATCCAAGATGGCGACATCTGGAGAACACATTTTGAAAACCTCTACAAAGACATCCCAATAAACGAAACAAACCCAAGTCAACATCAGGTCACAGAAAAACTCCACACATTAGAAGCAACAATCAAAGACAACCAAAACCCTCTAGACTCCCCAATCACATGGAAAGAAATGGCCACAAAAACAAAATCTCTCCACCTAAAGAAAGCCTGTGGCCCAGACAACATCAAAAATGAAATGCTCAAGTTCAGCAATATGGAGATGCAGGGTGCGGTACTCAAATTATTCAACATCATATTACGTTCAGGCTGTTTTCCCGATATCTGGTGCCAAGGACTAATCTCCCCCATATATAAAAGCGGAAACAAATCAGACCCAAATAACTACCGCGGCATCTGTGTCAACAGTTGTCTAGGGAAGTTATTCTGCAGTATTCTAAATAGTAGATTACTTGATTTTCTTAACAAACATAATATCCTCAGAAAAAACCAAATAGGCTTTCTTCCAAAACACCGCACCGCCGACCATATCTATACCCTTCACACCCTCATTGAAAAACATATACACCAAACAAAAAATGGGAAAATATTCGCCTGTTTCATCGACTTCAAGAAAGCCTTTGACTCTATATGGCACGAAGGGCTCTATTATAAACTTCTTCAATGTGGAATAGGGGGCAAAGTCTATGACCTTATTAAATCAATGTATCTGAAAAACAAATGCGGGGTCAAAATTGGAGACAAACGCACCGATTTCTTCACCCAGAGAAGAGGCGTCCGGCAGGGCTGCAATTTGAGCCCGACCCTGTTCAACATATACATAAATGAATTAGAAGACATGCTGGAGCAAAGCGAGTCACCAGGTCTCCGTCTCCTAGATGGAGAAGTGAAATCCCTGTTCTATGCGGACGACCTGGTTCTGCTGTCTCCCACAGAACAGGGATTACAGCAACAACTAGACCTACTCGACAAATACTGCCAAAATTGGGCTCTAACAGTAAATCTAAAGAAAACCAACATCATGATTTTTCAAAAAAGGCCCAGATGTCAGGAAAACAAATACCAGTTTACCCTCAGTGATATCACTATAGGACACACTATGAGCTACACCTACCTTGGTCTAACTATTACAGCATCAGGGAGCTTCAGCATAGCAGTGAATGCACTAAAAGAAAAAGCCCGAAGAGCCCTATATGCAATAAAAAGAAAATTCTACAACATCCAAATCCCAATCAAAATCTGGCTCAAAATATTTGACAGCATAATCCTGCCCATTGCACTGTACGGTAGTGAAGTATGGGGCCCGCTAAATCACCAAAGCTACACTAAATGGGAAAAACATACAATAGAAGCCCTACATGCAGAATTCTGCCGAAGCATCCTTCGCACCCAAAGGAAAACGCCAACAAATGCATGCAGAGCCGAACTAGGCAGATACCCACTGATAATAAACATCCAAAAACGAGCACTAAACTTCCTAAATCACCTCAAATCTAGCTCCCCAGACACCCTTCATTTCAAAGCCTTTCAGACCCAAGAGCTAAACCCAGAAAAGGGTCCCCTGAGTCAGCTGCTACGGAAACTAAGTACTCAGCCGGACCCTGACCAGCCCCAGACCAACACAGCCGTCCAAACACCAATCCGAGTAAACCAAATCATTAAAAAATGCAAAGAAACCTACCTGGAACATTGGAACAAAATAACCGAAAGCCAAAGCAGATTAGAATGTTACCGGGCCCTAAAAAGAGAATATAAACTGGCAGACTACCTCACGACCATCAGAGACACAAAACAGAGACAGACCCTCACCAGGTACAGACTAAGCGACCACCAACTGGAAATTGAAAAAGGCAGATACAAGAAATCCTGGCAGCCTAGAGAGAATAGAATTTGCGATCAATGTCTGGCTGGCGAGGTTGAAACAGAAATGCATTTCCTCCTAAAATGCGAAAAATTCAACACATCAAGAAACATATTATTCAACAAGCTAAGCCAAACAACCCCAGATTTCAAGGAATTGGATGATCTGTCAAAATTGAGATTAGTCCTAGGAGAAGGAGACAGACCATACCTTGGGGCCAAATATGTAACAACATGTCACAACCTGAGGACTGTTTAAAATTAAGACTGTTTAAAATTAATATTGAACGTACCAAATGAAGTACAAAGACTGTTTAAAATTAATATTGTTTAAAAGTAATATTGTATGTACCCAACAAATGTCAAATCGATTGACACCTACAGAATGTTGGAAAACTGTACCTTTTTGCTATGTAAGCTTTGGCAATATGGTTCTCTGTAAACTTTCATGCCAATAAAGCATTTTAATTGGAATTGGAATTGGAAATTGGACTGGGAGTGTGAGAGAGAGAGAGAGAGAGATTGGGACTGTGAGAGAGAGAGAGACTGGGAGTGTGTG
The DNA here is from genome assembly GCF_052327205.1 of Somniosus microcephalus. NCBI lineage: Eukaryota > Metazoa > Chordata > Chondrichthyes > Squaliformes > Somniosidae > Somniosus > Somniosus microcephalus. Next base: position 50,428 of record NW_028225958.1, read on the forward strand.
AGAGAGAGAGACTGGGAGTGTGAGAGAGAGAGACTGGGAGTGTGTGTGAGAGAGCGAGAGACTGGGAGTGTGACAGAGAGAGATTTGGAGTGTGAGAGAGAGAGATTGGGAGTGTGAGAGAGAGAGATTGGGAGTGTGAGAGAGAGAGGAAAATTGGGAGTGTGTGAGAGAGAGAGAGATTGGGAGTGTGAGAGAGAGAGATTGGGAGTGTGTGAGAGAGAGAGAGAGACTGGGAGTGTGAGAGAGAGAGATTGGGAGTCTGAGAGAGAGAGACTGGGAGTGTGAGAGAGAGAGAGAGATTGGGAGTGAGAGAGAGAGTGAGTTTGGGAGTGTGAGAGAGAGAGAGACGGAGTGTGAGAGAGAGAGACTGGGAGTGTGAGAGAGCGAGACTGGGAGTGTGTGAGAGAGAGAGAGACTGGGAGTGTGAGAGAGAGAGAGAGAATTGGAGTGTGAGAGAGAGAGAGATTGGGAGTGTGAGAGAGAGAGAGACTGGGAGTGTGACAGAGAGAGAGATTGGGAGTGTGAGAGAGATTGATTGGGAGTGTGAGAGAGAGAGAGAGATTGGGGGTGTGAGAGAGAGAGAGATTGAGAGTGTGAGAGAGAGAGAGACTGGGAGTGTGTGAGAGAGAGTGATTGGGAGTGTGAGAGAGAGAGAGATTGGGAGTGTGAGAGAGAGAGAGAGATTGGGAGTGAGAGAGAGAGAGAGACTGGGAGTGTGACAGAGAGAGAGATTGGGAGTGTGAGAGAGAGATTGATTGGGAGTGTGAGAGAGAGAGAGAGATTGGGAATGTGAGAGAGAGAGAGATTGAGAGTGTGAGAGAGAGAGAGACTGGGAGTGTGTGAGAGAGAGAGACTGGGAGTGTGTGAGAGAGAGAGAGACTGGGAGTGTGAGAGAGAGAGAGAGAATTGGAGTGTGAGAGAGAGAGAGAGATTGGGAGTGTGAGAGAGAGAGAGACTGGGAGTGTGACAGAGAGAGAGATTGTGTGTGTGAGAGAGAGATTGATTGGGAGTGTGAGAGAGAGAGAGAGACTGGAGTGTGAGAGAGAGAGACTGGGAGTGTGAGAGAGAGAGACTGGGTGTGTGTGAGAGAGAGAGAGACTGGGAGTGTGAGAGAGAGATAGAATTGGAGTGTGAGAGAGAGAGAGATTGGGAGTGTGAGAGAGAGAGAGAGATTGGGAGTGTGAGAGAGAGAGAGACTGGGTCTGTGAGAGAGAGAGACTGGGAGTGTCAGAGAGAGAGATTAATATTGAACGTACCAAATGAAGTACAAAGACTGTTTAAAATTAATATTGTTTAAAAGTAATATTGTATGTACCCAACAAATGTCAAATCGATTGACGCCTACATAATGTTTGAAAATGTACCTTTTTGCTACGTAAGCTTTGGCAATATGGTTCTCTGTAAACTTTCATGCCAATAAAGCATTTGAATTTGAATTTTGAGATTGGGAGTGTGAGAGAGAGAGAGATTGGGAGTGTGAGAGAGAGAGAGGTGGGAGTGTGAGAGAGAGAGAGATTGGGAGTGAGTGAGAGAGAGAGACTGGGAGTGTGAGAGAGAGAGACGGAGTGTGTGAGAGAGAGACTGGGAGTGTGAGAGAGAGAGAGACTGGGAGTGTGAGAGAGAGAGAGATTGGGAGTGTGAGAGAGAGAGAGGTGGGAGTGTGAGAGAGACAGATTGGGAGTGAGTGAGAGAGAGAGACTGGAGTGTGAGAGATAGAGACGGAGTGTGTGAGAGAGAGACTGGGAGTGTGAGAGAGAGAGACTGGGAGTGTGAGAGAGAGAGAGAGAGACACTGAGTGTGAGGGAGAGAGAGATTGAGAGTGTGAGAGAGAGAGATTGGGAGTGTGAGAGAGAGAGATTGGGAGTGAGAGAGAGAGAGACTGGGAGTGTGTGAGAGAGAGAGACTGGGAGTGTGAGAGAGAGATTGGGAGTGTGAGAGAGAGAGATTGGGAGTGTGAGAGAGAGAGAGATTGGGAGTGTGAGAGAGAGAGTGATTGGGAGTGTGAGAGAGAGAGAGCGTCACAAAAGACAAAATAAAAATAAGAAATGGTTTGACCACGAATGCAAAAATGCCAGAAAAGACCTGAGAAAAATATCAAACCAAAAGCATCGCCAACCAAACAATCCGGACCTACGTACTAGATACAATGAAACCCTCAAAAGATATAAACACACCATTAGGAACAAAACACAAAACTATACCCACAAAATACTAGAAGAAATTGAAAACTCCACCAACCCAAAACAATTCTGGGAAATGTGGAATAACCTGAGTACAACACAATTGCAAGCATTACCAATCCAAGATGGCGACATCTGGAGAACACATTTTGAAAACCTCTACAAAGACATCCCAATAAACGAAACAAACCCAAGTCAACATCAGGTCACAGAAAAACTCCACACATTAGAAGCAACAATCAAAGACAACCAAAACCCTCTAGACTCCCCAATCACATGGAAAGAAATGGCCACAAAAACAAAATCTCTCCACCTAAAGAAAGCCTGTGGCCCAGACAACATCAAAAATGAAATGCTCAAGTTCAGCAATATGGAGATGCAGGGTGCGGTACTCAAATTATTCAACATCATATTACGTTCAGGCTGTTTTCCCGATATCTGGTGCCAAGGACTAATCTCCCCCATATATAAAAGCGGAAACAAATCAGACCCAAATAACTACCGCGGCATCTGTGTCAACAGTTGTCTAGGGAAGTTATTCTGCAGTATTCTAAATAGTAGATTACTTGATTTTCTTAACAAACATAATATCCTCAGAAAAAACCAAATAGGCTTTCTTCCAAAACACCGCACCGCCGACCATATCTATACCCTTCACACCCTCATTGAAAAACATATACACCAAACAAAAAATGGGAAAATATTCGCCTGTTTCATCGACTTCAAGAAAGCCTTTGACTCTATATGGCACGAAGGGCTCTATTATAAACTTCTTCAATGTGGAATAGGGGGCAAAGTCTATGACCTTATTAAATCAATGTATCTGAAAAACAAATGCGGGGTCAAAATTGGAGACAAACGCACCGATTTCTTCACCCAGAGAAGAGGCGTCCGGCAGGGCTGCAATTTGAGCCCGACCCTGTTCAACATATACATAAATGAATTAGCAGACATGCTGGAGCAAAGCGAGTCACCAGGTCTCCGTCTCCTGGATGGAGAAGTGAAGTCCCTGTTCTATGCGGACGACCTGGTTCTGCTGTCTCCCACAGAACAGGGATTACAGCAACAACTAGACCTACTCGACAAATACTGCCAAAATTGGGCTCTAACAGTAAATCTAAAGAAAACCAACATCATGATTTTTCAGAAAAGACCCAGATGTCAGGAAAACAAATACCAGTTTACCCTCAGTGATACCACTATAGGACACACTATGAGCTACACCTACCTTGGTCTAACTATTACAGCATCAGGGAGCTTCAGCATAGCAGTGAATGCACTAAAAGAAAAAGCCCGAAGAGCCCTATATGCAATAAAAAGAAAATTCGACAACATCCAAATCCCAATCAAAATCTGGCTCAAAATATTTGACAGCATTATCCTGCCCATTGCACTGTACGGTAGTGAAGTATGGGGCCCGCTAAATCACCAAAGCTACACTAAATGGGAAAAACACACAATAGAAGCCCTACATGCAGAATTCTGCCGAAGCATCCTTCGCACCCAAAGAAAAACGCCAACAAATGCATGCAGAGCCGAACTAGGCAGATACCCACTGATAATAAACATCCAAAAACGAGCACTAAACTTCCTAAATCACCTCAAATCTAGCTCCCCAGACACCCTTCATTTCAAAGCCTTTCAGACCCAAGAGCTAAACCCAGAAAAGAGTCCCCTGAGTCAGCTGCTACTGAAACTAAGTACTCAGCCGGACCCTGACCAGCCCCAGACCAACACAGCCGTCCAAACACCAATCCGAGTGAACCAAATCATTAAAAAATGCAAATAAACCTACCTGGAACATTGGAACAAAATAACCGAAAGCCAAAGCAGATTAGAATGTTACCGGGCCCTAAAAAGAGAATATAAACTGGCAGACTACCTCACGACCATCAGAGACACAAAACAGAGACAGACCCTCACCAGGTACAGACTAAGCGACCACCAACTGGAAATTGAAAAAGGCAGATACAAGAAATCCTGGCAGCCTAGAGAGAATAGAATATGCGATCAATGTCTGGCTGGCGAGGTTGAAACAGAAATGCATTTCCTCCTAAAATGCGAAAAATTCAACACATCAAGAAACATATTATTCAACAAGCTAAGCCAAACAACCCCAGATTTCAAGGAATTGGATGATCTGTCAAAATTGAGATTAGTCCTAGGAGAAGGAGACAGACCATACCTTGGGGCTAAATATGTAACAACATGTCACAACCTGAGGACTGTTTAAAAGTAAGACTGTTTAAAATTAATATTGAACGTACCAAATGAAGTACAAAGACTGTTTAAAATTAATATTGTTTAAAAGTAATATTGTATATACCCAACAAATGTCAAATCGATTGACACCTACAGAATGTTGGAAAACTGTACCTTTTTGCTATGTAAGCTTTGGCAATATGGTTCTCTGTAAACTTTCATGCCAATAAAGCATTTGAACTGAACTGAACTGAACTGATTGGGAGTGTGAGAGAGAGAGAGAGATTGGGAATGTGAGAGAGAGAGAGAGAGATTGGGAGTGTGAGAGAGAGAGAGATGGGGGTGTGAGAGAGAGAGAGAGTTTGGGAGTGTGAGAGAGAGAGAGGTTGGGAGTGTGAGAGAGAGAGAGATTGGGAGTGTGAGAGAGAGAGAGATTGGGAGCGTGAGAGAGAGAGATTGGGAGTGTGACAGAGAGTGAGATTGGGAGTGTGAGAGAGAGAGCGTTGGGAGTGTGAGAGAGAGAGAGATTGGGAGTCAGTGAGAGAGAGAGATTGGGAGTGTGAGAGAGAGAGACTGGGAGTGTGAGAGAGTGACTGGGAATGTGAGAGAGAGACTGGGAGTGTGAGAGAGAGAGACTGGGAATGTGTGAGAGAAAGAGATTGGGATTGTGAGAGAGAGAGATTGGGAGTGTGAGAGAGAGAGAGAGATTGGGAGTGTGAGAGAGAGAGATTGGGAGTGTGAGAGAGAGAGACTGGGAGTGTGTGAGAGAGAGAGAGACTGGGAGTGTGTGAGAGAGAGAGAGACTGGGAGTGTGAGAGAGAGATTGGGAGTGTGAGAGAGAGAGAGATTGGGAGTGTGAGAGAGAGAGAGGTGGGAGTGTGAGAGAGAGAGATTGGGAGTGTGAGAGAGAGAGACTGGGAGTGTGTGAGAGAGAGAGATTGGGAGTGAGAGAGAGAGAGAGATTGGGAGTGTGAGAGAGAGAGTGATTGGGAGTGTGAGAGAGAGAGAGAGACTGGGAGTGTGAGAGAGAGAGATTGGGAGTGTGAGAGAGAGAGTGATTGGGAGTGTGAGAGAGAGAGAGAGATTGGGAGTGTGAAAGAGAGAGAGATTGAGAGTGTGAGAGAGAGAGAGACTGGGAGTGTGTGAGAGAGAGTGATTGAGAGTGTGAGAGAGAGAGAGACTGGGAGTGTGCGAGAGAGAGAGACTGGGAGTGTGTGAGAGAGAGAGACTGGGAGTGTGTGAGAGAGAGAGATTGGGAGTGTGAGAGAGAGAGAGATTGGGAGAGTGAGAGAGAGAGAGACTGGGAGAGTGAGAGAGAGAGATTGGGAGTGAGTGAGTGAGAGAGACACTGGGAGTGTGAGAGAGAGAGATTGGGAGTGAGAGAGAGAGAGATTGGGAGTGTGAGAGAGAGAGAGAGAGAGAGAGATTGGGTGTGTGAGAGGGAGAGAGATTGGGAGTGTGAGAGAGAGAGAGAGACTGGGAGTGTGAGAGAGAGAGATTGGGAGTGTGAGAGAGAGAGTGATTGGGAGTGTGAGAGAGAGAGAGAGATTGGGAGTGTGAGAGAGAGAGAGATTGAGAGTGTGAGAGAGAGAGAGACTGGGAGTGTGTGAGAGAGAGAGAGACTGGGAGTGTGCGAGAGAGAGAGACTGGGAGTGTGTGAGAGAGAGAGACTGGGAGTGTGTGAGAGAGAGAGATTGGGAGTGTGAGAGAGAGAGAGATTGGGAGAGTGAGAGAGAGAGAGACTGGGAGAGTGAGAGAGAGAGATTGGGAGTGAGTGAGTGAGAGAGACACTGGGAGTGTGAGAGAGAGAGATTGGGAGTGAGAGAGAGAGAGACTGGGAGAGTGAGAGAGAGAGATTTGGAGTGAGTGAGTGAGAGAGACACTGGGAGTGTGAGAGAGAGAGATTGGGAGTGTGAGAGAGAGAGACTGGGAGTGTGAGAGAGGGAAACTGGGAGTGTGAGAGAGAGAGAGATTGGGAGTGTGAGAGAGAGAGAGATTGGGAGTGTGAGGGAGAGAGATATTGGTAGTGAGAGAGAGAGAGAGAGAGAGATTGGGAGTGAGAGAGAGAGAGAGAGATTGGGAGTGTGAGAGAGAGAGAGATTGGGGGTGTGAGAGAGAGAGAGAGTTTGGGAGTGTGAGAGAGAGAGAGAGGTTGGGAGTGTGAGAGAGAGAGAGATTGGGAGTGTGAGAGAGAGAGAGATAGGCAGTGTGAGAGAGAGAGAGATTGGGAGTGTGAGAGTGTGAGAGATTGGGAGTGTGAGAGAGAGAGGTGGGAGTGTGAGAGAGAGAGAGACTGGGAGTGTGAGAGAGAGAGATTTAGAGTGTGAGAGAGATGGGGAGTGTGAGAGAGAGAGAGATTGGGAGTGTGAGAGAGAGAGAAAAATTGGGAGTGTGTGAGAGAGAGAGAGTTTGGGAGTGTGAGAGAGAGAGATTGGGAGAGTGAGTGAGAGAGAGACTGGGAGAGTGAGAGAGAGTGAGAGATTGGGAGTGTGAGAGAGAGAGATTGGGAGTGAGTGAGAGAGAGAGATTGGGAGTGTGAGAGAGAGAGAGATTGGGAGTGTGAGAGAGAGAGAGAGAGATTGGGAGTGTGAGAGAGAGAGCTTGGGAGTGTGAGAGAGAGAGAGGTTGGGAGTGTGAGAGAGAGAGAGAGATTGGGAGAGTGAGAGAGAGAGAGAGATTGGGAGTGTGAGAGAGAGAGATTGGGAGTGTGAGAGAGAGAGAGATTGGGAGCGTGAGAGAGAGAGATTGGGAGTGTGAGAGAGAGTGAGATTGGGAGTGTGAGAGAGAGAGCGTTGGGAGTGTGAGAGAGAGAGAGATTGGGAGTGAGTGAGAGAGAGAGATTGGGAGTGTGAGAGAGAGAGACTGGGAGTGTGAGAGAGAGACTGGGAATGTGAGAGAGAGACTGGGAGTGTGAGAGAGAGAGACTGGGATTGTGAGAGAGAGAGAGATTGGGAGTGTGAGAGAGAGAGATTGGGAGTGTGAGAGAGAGAGAGATTGGAAGTGTGAGAGAGAGAGACTGGGAGTGTGAGAGAGAGAGACTGGGAATTTGTGAGAGAGAGAGATTGGGATTGTGAGAGAGAGAGATTGGGAGTGTGAGAGAGAGAGAGAGATTGGGAGTGTGAGAGAGAGAGATTGGGAATGTGAGAGAGAGAGACTGGGAGTGTGTGAGAGAGAGAGAGACTGGGAGTGTGTGAGAGAAAGAGAGACTGGCAGTGTGAGAGAGAGATTGGGAGTGTGAGAGAGAGAGAGATTGGGAGTGTGAGAGAGAGAGAGGTGGGAGTGTGAGAGAGAGAGGGATTGGGAGTGAGTGAGAGACAGAGACTGGGAGTGTGAGAGAGAGAGATGGAGTGTGTGAGAGAGAGACTGGGAATGTGAGAGAGAGAGACTGGGAGTGTGAGTGAGAGAGAGAGATTGGGAGTGTGAGAGAGAGAGAGATTGGGAGTGAGAGAGAGAGAGACTGGGAGTGTGTGAGAAGAGAGAGATTGGGAGTGTGAGAGAGAGAGAGATTGGGAGTGTGAGAGAGAGAGAGATTGGGAGTGTCTGAGAGAGAGAGATTGGGAGTGTGAGAGAGAGAGAGATTGTGAGTGTGAGAGAGAGAGAGATTGGGAGTGTGAGAGAGAGAGATTGGGAGTGTGAGAGAGAGAGAGACTGGGAGTGTGTGAGAGAGAGAGAGACTGGGAGTGTGAGAGAGAGATTGGGAGTGTGAGAGAGAGAGAGGTGGGAGTGTGAGAGAGAGAGAGAGATTGGGAGTGTGTGAGAGAGAGAGATTGGCAGTGTGAGAAAGAGAGACTGGGAGTGTGAGAGAGAGAGATTGGGATTGTGAGAGAGAGAGAGATTGGGAGTGTGAGAGAGAGAGCTTGGAAGTGTGAGAGAGAGAGAGATTGGGAGTGTGTGTGAGAGAGAGAGATTGGGAGTGTGAGAGAGAGAGACTGGGAGTGTGAGAGAGAGAGAGAGACTGGGAATGTGTGAGAGAGAGAGATTGGGATTGTGAGAGAGAGAGAGATTGGGAGTGTGAGAGAGAGAGATTGGGAGTGAGAGAGAGAGAGAGAGAGACTGGGAGTGTGTGAGAGAGAGAGAGATTGGGAGTGTGAGAGAGAGAGACTGGGAGTGTGAGAGAGAGAGAGATTGGGAGTGTGAGAGAGAGAGTGAATGGGAGTGTGAGAGAGAGAGAGAGATTGGGAGTGTGAGAGAGAGAGATTGGGAGTGTGAGAGAGAGAGAGATTGGGAGTGTGAGAGAGAGAGACTGGGAGTGTGTGAGAGAGAGAAACTGGGAGTGTGAGAGAGAGAGACTGGGAGTGTGAGAGAGAGAGAGATTGGGAGTGAGAGAGAGAGAGAGAGAGAGACTGGGAGAGTGTGGGAGAGAGAGAGATTGGGAGTCTGAGAGAGAGAGACTGGGAGTGTGAGAGAGAGAGAGATTGGGAGTGTGAGAGAGAGTGAGATTGGGAGTGTGAGAGAGAGAGCGTTGGGAGTGTGAGAGAGAGAGAGATTGGGAGTGAGTGAGAGAGAGAGATTGGGAGTGTGAGAGAGAGAGACTGGGAGTGTGAGAGAGAGACTGGGAATGTGAGAGAGAGACTGGGAGTGTGAGAGAGAGAGACTGGGATTGTGAGAGAGAGAGAGATTGGGAGTGTGAGAGAGAGAGATTGGGAGTGTGAGAGAGAGAGAGATTGGAAGTGTGAGAGAGAGAGACTGGGAGTGTGAGAGAGAGAGACTGGGAATGTGTGAGAGAGATTGTGATTGTGAGAGAGAGAGATTGGGAGTGTGAGAGAGAGAGAGAGATTGGGAGTGTGAGAGAGAGAGATTGGGAGTGTGAGAGAGAGAGACTGGGAGTGTGTGAGAGAGAGAGAGACTGGGAGTGTGTGAGAGAGAGAGAGACTGGTAGTGTGAGAGAGAGATTGGGAGTGTGAGAGAGAGAGAGATTGGGAGTGTGAGAGAGAGAGAGGTGGGAGTGTGAGAGAGGGAGGGATTGGGAGTGAGTGAGAGAGAGAGACTGGGAGTGTGTGAGAGAGAGATGGAGTGTGTGAGAGAGAGACTGGGAATGTGAGAGAGAGAGACTGGGAGTGTGAGAGAGAGAGAGAGAGATTGGGAGTGTGAGAGAGAGAGAGATTGGGAGTGAGAGTGAGTGAGACTGGGAATGTGTGAGAGAGAGAGATTGGGAGTGTGAGAGAGAGAGAGATTGGGAGTGTGAGAGAGAGAGAGATTGGGAGTGTGTGAGAGAGAGAGATTGGGAGTGTGAGAGAGAGAGAGATTGTGAGTGTGAGAGAGAGAGAGATTGGGAGTGTGAGAGAGAGAGATTGGGAGTGTGAGAGAGAGAGAGACTGGGAGTGTGTGAGAGAGAGAGAGACTGGGAGTGTGAGAGAGAGATTGGGAGTGTGAGAGAGAGAGAGGTGGGAGTGTGAGAGAGAGAGAGAGATTGGGAGTGTGTGAGAGAGAGAGATTGGCAGTGTGAGAAAGAGAGACTGGGAGTGTGAGAGAGAGAGATTGGGATTGTGAGAGAGAGAGAGAACATTGGAACAAAATAACCGAAAGCCAAAGCAGATTAGAATGTTACCGGGCCCTAAAAAGAATATAAACTGGCAGACTACCTCACCACCATCAGAGACACAAAACAGAGACAGACCCTCACCAGGTACAGACTAAGCGACCACCAACTGGAAATTGAAAAAGGCAGATACAAGAAATCCTGGCAGCCTAGAGAGAATAGAATATGCGATCAATGTCTGGCTGGCGAGGTTGAAACAGAAATGCATTTCCTCCTAAAATGCGAAAAATTCAACACATCAAGAAACATATTATTCAACAAGCTAAGCCAAACAACCCCAGATTTCAAGGAATTGGATGACCTGTCAAAATTGAGATTAGTCCTAGGAGAAGGAGACAGACCACACCTTGGGGCCAAATATGTAACAACATGTCACAACATGAGTACTGTTTAAAATTAAGACTGTTTAAAATTAATATTGAACGTGCCAAATGAAGTACAAAGACTGTTTAAAATTAATATTGTTTCAAAGTAATATTGTATGTACCCAACAAATGTCAAATCGATTGACACCTACAGAATGTTGGAAAACTGTACCTTTTTGCTATGTAAGCTTTGGCAATATGGTTCTCTGTAAACATTCATGCCAATAAAGCATTTGAATTGGAATTGAATTGGAATTGGAGAGATTGGGAGTGTGAGAGAGAGAGCTTGGAAGTGTGAGAGAGAGAGAGATTGGGAGTGTGTGAGAGAGAGAGATTGGGAGTGTGTGAGAGAGAGAGACTGGGAGTGTGAGAGAGAGAGAGAGACTGGGAATGTGTGAGAGAGAGAGATTGGGATTGTGAGAGAGAGACAGATTGGGAGTGTGAGAGAGAGAGATTGGGAGTGAGAGAGAGAGAGAGACTGGGAGTGTGTGAGAGAGAGAGAGATTGGGAGTGTGAGAGAGAGAGACTGGGAGTGTGAGAGAGAGAGAGATTGGGAGTGTGAGAGAGAGAGTGAATGGGAGTGTGAGAGAGAGAGAGAGATTGGGAGTGTGAGAGAGAGAGATTGGGAGTGTGAGAGAGAGAGAGATTGGGAGTGTGAGAGAGAGAGACTGGGAGTGTGTGAGAGAGAGAAACTGGGAGTGTGAGAGAGAGAGACTGGGAGTGTGAGAGAGAGAGACTGGGAGTGAGAGAGAGAGAGATTGGGAGTCTGAGAGAGAGAGAGATTGGGAGTGTGAGAGAGAGAGTAATTGGGAGTGTGAGAGAGAGAGATTGGGAGTGTGAGAGAGAGAGAGACTGTGAGTGTGTGAGAGAGAGAGACTGGGAGTGTGTGAGAGAGAGAGCGACTGGGAGTGTGAGAGAGAGAGAGAGATTTGGAGTGTGAGAGAGAGAGAGATTGGGAGTGTGAGCGAGAGCGATTGGGAGTGTGAGAGAGAGAAAAATTGGGAGTGTGTGAGAGAGAGAGAGAGATTGGGAGTGTGAGAGAGAGAGATTGGGAGTGTGAGAGAGAGAGAGATTGGGAGTGTGAGAGAGAGAGAGTTGGGAGTGTGAGAGAGAGAGAGATTGGGAGTGAGTGAGAGAGAGAGACTGGGAGCGTGAGAGAGAGAGATGGAGTGTGTGAGAGAGAGATGGAGTGTGTGAGAGAGAGACTGGGAATGTGAGAGAGACTGGGAGTGTGAGAGAGAGAGAGACTGGGATTGTGAGAGAGAGAGTGATTGGTATTGTGAGAGAGAGAGAGATTGGGAGTGTGAGAGAGAGAATGATTGGGAGTGAGAGAGAGAGAGAGAGAGACTGGGAGTGTGAGAGAGAGAGAGAGATTGGGAGTGTGAGAGAGAGAGGCTGGGAGTGTGAGAGAGAGAGAGAGATTGGGAGTGTGAGAGAGAGAGTGAATGGGAGTGTGAGAGAGAGAGAGAGATTCGGAGTGTGAGAGAGAGAGACTGGGAGTGTGTGAGAGAGAGAGACTGGGAGTATAGGAGGTGCAGGGGCATACTTAAAAAGGAAATTAGGAGGGCGAGGAGGGGCCATGAAATAACACTGGCGAGCAAAATAAAGGAAAATCCTAAGATGTTTTATAAGTATATTAAGGGCAAGAGGATAACCAGGGAAAGGGTAGGGCCCATTAGGGACCAAAGTGGCAAGCTGTGTGTAGAGCCAGATGAAGTAGGTGGGGTTTTAAATGAATTTTTTGCCTCAGTGTTCACTATGGAGAAAGACGATGTAGATATAGAAGTCGGGCAAGGGGACTGTGACATACTTGAACATATTAGCATCGAGAGGGAGGAGGTACTAGCGGTTTTAGCAGGCCAAAAAGTGGATAAATCCCCAGGCCCGGACGAGATGTATCCCAGGCTGTTGTGTGAGGCAAAGGAGGAGATTGCAGGGGCTCTGACACAAATTTTCAGAACCTCTCTGGCCACAGGGGATGTACCAGAGGACTGCAGAACAGCTAATGTAGTCCCATTATTCAAGAAGGGTAGCAGGGATAAACCAGGGAATTACAGGCTAGTGAGCCTAACATCTGTGGTAGGGAAATTATTGGAAAAAATTCTGAGGGACAAAATTAGTCTCCACTTGGAGAGGCAAGGATTAATCGGGGATAGTCAGCATGGCTTTGTCAAGGGTAAATCATGTCTGACCAATCTGATTGAATTTTTCGAGGGGGTGACTAGGTGTGTGGATGAGGGAAATGCTGTGGATGTGGTTTACATGGACTTCAGTAAAGCTTTTGACAAGGTCCCGCATAGGAGACTGGTCAAGAAGGTAAGAGCCCATGGGATCCAGGGGGCCTTGGCGCGTTGGATCCTAAACTGGCTGAGTGGCAGGAGGCAGAGGGTGATGGTCGAAGGTTGCTTTTGTGACTGGAAGCCTGTGTCCAGTGGGGTACCTCAGGGATCGGTGCTGGGTCCCTTGCTGTTTGTGATCTACATTAATGATTTGGATGAGAATGTAAAGGGTATGATCAGTAAGTTCGCGGATGACACGAAAATTGGTGGGGTGGTAAATTGCGAGGAGGAAAGCCTCAGGCTGCAGGACAATATTAACGGGTTGGTCAGATGGGCGGAAAAGTGGCAAATGGAATTTAACCCGGAAAAGTGCGAGGTGATGCATTTTGGACGGACAAATAAGGCAAGGGAATACACAATGAGTGGTAGGACCCTAGGAAGTACAGAGGGTCAGAGGGACCTTGGTGTACATGTACATAATTCCCTGAAGGCAGCGGAACAGGTAGATAAGGTGGTTAAAAAGGCTTATGGGATACTTGCCTTCATTAGCAGAGGCATAGAATATAAGAGCAGGGAGGTTATGATGGAGCTGTACAAAACGCTGGTGAGGCCACAGCTGGAGTACTGTGTGCAGTTCTGGTCGCCTCACTATAGGAAGGATGTGATTGCTTTGGAGAGGGTGCAGAGAAGATTCACCAGGATGTTACCTGGGATGGAGCGCCTCAGCTATGAAGAGAGACTGGACAGGCTGGGGTTGTTTTCCTTGGAGCAAAGAAGGCTGAGGGGGGACCTGATTGAGGTGTACAAAATGATGAGGGGCATAGATAGGGTAGATAAAGAGGAACTTTTCCCCTTAGTAGGGGGGTCAATAACAAGGGGGCACAGATTCAGGGTAAGGGGCAGGAGATTTAGGGGGGATTTGAGGAGGAACTTTTTCACCCAGAGGGTGGTTGGAAGCTGGAACTCACTGCCTGAAAGGGTGGTAGAGGCAGGAACCCTCACAACATTCAAGAAGCATTTGGATGAGCACTTGAAATGCCATTGCATACAAGGCTATGGACCAAATGCTGGAAAATGGGATTAGACTGGACAGGGAGGGATGGGCGGCGCAGACACGATGGGCCGAAGGGCCTCTTTCAGTGCTGAAAAACTCTATGACTCTATGACTCTATGAGAGAGACTGGGAGTGTGAGAGAGAGAGACTGGGAGTGTGTGAGAGAGAGAGAGACTGGGAGTGTGAGAGAGAGATTGGGAGTCTGAGAGAGAGAGAGACTGGGAGTGTGAGAGAGAGAGATTGGGAGTGTGAGAGAGAGAGATTGGGAGTGTGAGAGAGAGAGATTGGGAGTGTGAGATAGAGAGAGATTGGGAGTGAGTGAGAGAGAGAGATGGAGTGTGTGAGAGAGAGACTGGGAATGTGAGAGAGAGACTGGGAATGTGAGAGAGAGACTGGGAGTGAGAGAGAGAGAGAGAGAGACTGGGATTGTGAGAGAGAGAGATTGGGAGTGTGAGAGAGAGAGAGATTGGAAGTGTGAGAGAGAGAGACTGGGAGTGAGAGAGAGAGACTGGGAATGTGTGAGAGAGAGAGATTGGGATTGTGAGAGAGAGAGAGATTGGGAGTGTGAGAGAGAGAGAGAGATTGGGAGTGAGAGAGAGAGAGAGAGACTGGGAGTGTGAGAGAGAGAGATTGGGAGTGTGAGAGAGAGAGAGATTGGGAGTGTGAGAGAGAGAGAGATTGGGAGTGTGAGAGAGAGAGACTGGGAGTGTGTGAGAGAGAGAGACTGGGAGTGTGAGAGAGAGAGAGATTGGGATTGTGAGATAGAGAGATTGGGAGTGTGATAGAGAGAGAGATTCGGAGTGAGGAGAGAGAGAGAGACTGGGAGTGTGAGAGAGAGAGGGAGATTGGGAGTGTGAGAGATGGAGACTGGGAGTGTGAGAGAGAGAGAGATTGGGAGTGTGAGAGAGAGAGTGAATGGGTGTGTGAGAGAGAGAGAGAGATTGGGAGCGTGACAGAGAGAGATTGGGAGTGTGAGAGAGAGAGACTGGGAGTGTGTGAGAGAGAGAGACTGGGAGTGTGAGAGAAAGAGACTGGGAGTGTGAGAGAGAGAGATTGGGAGTGTGAGAGAGAGAGAGATTGGGAGTGTGAGAGAGAGATTGGGAGTGTGAGAGAGAGATTGGGAGTGTGAGAGAGAGAGAGATTGGGAGTGTGAGAGAGAGAGAGATTGGGAGTGTGAGAGAGAGAGAGGTGGGAGTGTGAGAGAGAGAGAGACTGGGAGTGTGAGAGAGAGAGACTGAGTGTGTGAGAGAGGGACTGGGAGTGTGAGAGAGAGACTGGGAGTGTGAGAGAGAGAGAGAGACTGGGAGTGTGAGAGAGAGAGAGATTGGGAGTGTGAGAGAGAGAGAGATTGGGAGTGTGAGAGAGAGAGAGATTGGAAGTGTGAGAGAGAGAGAGATTGGGAGTGTGTGAGAGAGAGAGATTGGGAGTGTGAGAGAGAGAGACTGGGAGTGTGAGAGAGAGACTGGGAGTGTGTGAGAGAGAGAGATTGGGAGTGTGAGAGAGAGAGAGATTGGGAGTGAGAGAGAGAGAGAGACTGGGAGTGTGAGAGAGAGAGAGAGATTGGGAGTGTGAGAGAGAGAGAGACTGGGAGTGTGAGAGAGAGAGAGAGATTGGGAGTGTGAGAGAGAGAGAGACTGGGAGTGTGAGAGAGAGAGAGATTGGGAGTGTGAGAGAGAGAGAGATTGGGAGTGAGAGAGAGAGAGAGACTGGGAGTGTGAGAGAGAGAGAGAGATTGGGAGTGTGAGAGAGAGAGAGACTGGGAGTGTGAGAGAGAGAGAGATTGGGAGTGTGAGAGAGAGAGTGAATGGGAGTGTGAGAGAGAGAGAGAGATTGGGAGTGTGAGAGAGAGATTGTGAGTGTGAGAGAGAGAGAGATTGGGAGTGTGAGAGAGAGAGAGTTTGGGAGTGTGAGAGAGAGAGATTGGGAGTGTGAGAGAGAGAGACTGGGGGTGTGAGAGAGAGATTGGGAGTGTGAGAGAGAGAGACTGGGGGTGTGAGAGAGAGAGACAGGGGGTGTGAGAGAGAGACTGGGAGTGTGAGAGAGAGAGACTGGGAGTGTGAGAGAGAGAGACTGGGAGTGTGAGAGAGAGAGACTGGGAGTGTGAGAGAGAGAGACTGGGAGTGTGAGAGAGAGAGATTGGGAGTGTGAGAGAGAGATTGGGAGTGTGAGAGAGAGAGACTGGGGGTGTGAGAGAGAGACTGGGAGTGTGAGAGAGAGAGACTGGGAGTGTGAGAGAGAGAGACTGGGGGTGTGAGAGAGAGATTGGGAGTGTGAGAGAGAGAGACTGGGGGTGTGAGAGAGAGAGACTGGGGGTGTGAGAGAGAGACTGGGAGTGTGAGAGAGAGAGACTGGGAGTGTGAGAGAGAGAGACTGGGAGTGTGAGAGAGAGAGACTGGGAGTGTGAGAGAGAGAGACTGGGAGTGTGTGAGAGAGAGACTGGGAGTGTGAGAGAGAGAGATTAGGAGTGTGAGAGAGAGAGACTGGGAGTGTGTGAGAGAGAGATTGGGAGTGAGAGAGAGAGAGATTGGGAGTGTGAGAGAGAGAGAGATTGGGAGTGTGAGAGAGAGAGTGAATGGGAGTGTGAGAGAGAGAGAGAGATTGGGAGTGTGAGAGAGAGACATTGGGAGTGTGAGAGCGAGAGTTTGAGAGAGAGAGCAGACAGAGTGAATACACACGCTGAAGATGGGTTGCTGAATTGTTAGTGTTTTTAGTGTTTAACGTGGGGAAAAAAGTTTCATTTCAAGTTTTAAAAGGTTTTAAGTTAAATTTATTTTAATTAAGATAGTTTAGTTTAAGTTTAAGTTTAGATTAGTCTGGAGTAAGTAAGGAAGGAAAACACCGCCAAAAAGACCACCAAAGCCGACAGAGAAAAAAAAAACAAAAAAAAAATCCGTGGAAAACAGCAGAAAGAAACAAAGCAAAGGGACAGAAGAAGTAAAGTAATAAACCCAGGGAAAAACCGGGAGAACGAGGCACCGAGCGGCGACCGCAGTCCAGAGCCCGAGCGGCGGCTGGGATACAGCCCGAGCTGCGACCGCAGTCCAGAGCCCGAGCGGCGGCTGGGATACAGGCCGAGCGGCGACCGCAGTCCAGAGCCCGAGCGGCGGCTGGGATACAGCTCGAGCGACAGCCGCAGTCCAGAACCCGAGCGGCGAACGAGGCACAGCCCGAGCGGCGGCTGGGATAGAAAGCCCGGGAAAGGCCCGAGGAGCCAGGCCCAGAGACCTCTGAGGAGGAGGGGAGCAGCCCGAAGGCACCGGCTCCCAGAAGCAAACCAAGACTGTGAGTACAGGGCCCAGGGAGGGAGACTGAAGCCAGGGAAAGGCCCGAGGAGCCAGGCCGAGACAGAGGCCCAGAGGCCTCTGAGGGGGAGGGGAACAGCCCGGAGGCACCGGGAAACAGCGGCTCACAGACTCAGACCTGGGAAGGGTGAACCCAGGAGCCGAGGCCCAGGGACCATGGGGTCGGAGAGGGGGAGCAGCCCGGAGGCACCGCGAAACAACCTGGAGAGCGAGCAAGTCCAGGGCCTGGGAAAGTCCACGAGCCGGGAGAGGGAAACACAACCCGGGGCCCCAGAAAAGTTAAGGTCAACAAGAATCTCTACTACTTCTGCTAAAAATGAGCGAGTCAGAGGAGCCGCAGCAGCTCCCGTGGCGCTCTGAGAGCAGCTCCTTCCAGCTTCCCACCAACGTCAAAAAAAATGAAAAAAAAATCGCTCAAGCATAATCAGCTGAGAGCGGAACCGGAAACTCTCTTTGCTGACTGGTACTCCACTGGGAACATGAGTAATCTCATTTTTTACTCAGAGCAGCCAACGGCTTGGATCAAAGCAATAAACATACACTATCCCAGGGTCAAGCTGGAAAAAACCTCTAATGGGTCCAAACTGAAAATAAAGAAATCAGGGGAACCTGGTAGCGAAACCACGACGGTCAACATGTACAGCAACAGTACAATAATGGTGCAAGGCAACCTCAAAGACTTTGAAACAGCCTTTCAGAAACTGAGAGAAATAATTGAGAAAGGAAAGACCAGCCCCAGGGTAACTACCAGGGAAAAAGCCATTCCCCCCTCACCTGGAGTAATTCAACCAGGCCAGGAAGTGAATGAGCCCTCCAGCTCCGACCCGACACACACCCCGGGGCCCCACAACCTCATGGTAGATTCGACCAGCCCCAGCAGAAATATCAGAGAGAAAGGCACACATTCTCCCCCTACCACCTCCAGCTCACCAAGAGAAAAGCAGCCTAGCCAGGAAGTGAGTGAGCCCTCCAGCTCCGACCAGACACACACCCAGAGACCACACAGCCCGGTTCAACTAAAGGAGAAATTTAACCAGCTGGAGACACAGCTGGTTAAACTTACAAATGAGGTCCTTAAAATGAAATCCGACCAAGCAGCAATAAAACAGGAACAAGAACAAGAGAGGGAGAGACACAGGAGGGAGCTGAACTTACTTCAGAAGCAGGTGAAAGAGCTGCAGAAAGACAAAGAGAGACACAGGGGAGAGAGAGCGGCATTAGCCCAGCAGCCAGAGGCTAGAGATAAGACAGTACAAAGCCAGACTGGGCAGCTACACTCTCACAATAAACAACAGCAGCAGACCCACAATACAGGGGGAGCCACACAGACCGACCAGCACACTGAAACCCAGTCACAAGAGGATCACTCACACCAGACACGACCACACCGGTCCAACACACAACCAGGGAGTCCAGAGGAAAGCCACAAACCAGTAAACACCAACAAGGCAGACATAGTAATACTCATAGACTCAAATGGGAAATACCTATGGGAGAAAAGGCTCTTCCCTAGACGCAAAGTAGAAAAGCTCTGGTGCCCAACAACAGACAGAGCCCTAGAATGGCTGACGAAAACCCAATTAGGCTCCCCCCAACACATAATAATACACACCGGCACAAATGACCTAAGAGCCCAGCAGGAAAGGGTAGCAACATCGCTAGGATCAATGATCAAGAAGGCAAGCGACACCTTCCCAAACACTAGAATCACGGTTTCAACAATATTGCCAAGAGACTTCAACAACAGAATAATCCACGAGATAAATGCAAGCATAGCAAGAGACTGTGAATCAAAACATAACGTGCACCTGGCCCAACACCCCACCCTTGATGTGGAATGTCTTTACGACCAAGTCCATATCCACAGGAACCAAATGTCGATCTTTGCAAAGGACCTGAAGGACGTCGCTTTTAACCGGGTCCACACCCAGATCCCAAAAAGACCCCCTCCCGATCACCAAAGACCAACGGGATACAGACCAGGACTACCACAAAGACCATCACCACACCAACCGGGACCAGAGAGGATCCCCACGCACAACAACAATGTCGGAACTGCACCACTCATGTACTACAGGGGAACAGGACCACCCCCAACCAGGCAGAGGGAGATGTGCTCAGAGCATACGCAATACCACTGGCAGAGACAATCCACTAAGAGACATAATGCAGGCGATCATCAGCATCCACTCCCGCCTTATGGATCAGAAAAAATAAGGACTAGTTGTTAGAAAAATTTGTAACCAATTATCCTCAGCATTTATAGACAATTGAAATGTTCTTTTTTCCCCATTTAGACACGACAAACACATATTGGCCCAGAAATTCGAGTCGGGGGCTTGCCGCGCGTGTAAGCCCCCGATCTGCACTTACCCGACGCGCCGGCCGTTGAGCTTCAGGGACGCCTGGAATTGCTGTTTTAAAATGTTGACTCCCGGGCAGCGTCTGACATCACGCCGCCCAGGAGTGCAGCCAGCGCGAAGCCTGTAGCGCGCTGTGCAACTGAGACACGCCCCTTGAGGTCTCAGTTTAATAGGACACGCCCCCAATGTTTCTCACAAGCTGCTAAGCATTTTTACATGCAAAGCAGCATTTTAAATAGGTTTCTGGTATTTTTATGAAGCTTTTGGTAACTTTTATAAACTTTTAAAAACGTTTACATTATTTTGAAGAACCTGAAGTAGTTTTAAACAGAATTAAAGCAATTTAAAGACTTTTAAAAGCCCTAAAAGAATTTTTTAAATTCCATTTATTTATTTAGCAATGTCGTCATCATACGTGTCTTCACACTGTTCCCTTTGGGGAACTGTATGAAGTGGTGGAAGGATTTATGGCCGTGATTAACGCTCATTCCGTGACCGTAACCATCTTTGAACCAGCCATTAGGGTGGTTAGTCCTATGGCGGGAGGGTTTTACAGGCTCCCACAAGCTATACAAGGAGGGGGGCCACCCACACCCACGGACGCAACTATCCCACTGGATGTCAACCCAGAATTTAGAGCCGGAGCTCCGACTCCACTTGCCGGGACTGTCTGGAGCGGGGTTCGAAACCCTACCCCGTCTGGCCCAGCGGTGGGGATCCTACCGCTATGCTAAAGGCCCAATCCAATTAGCAACGTGAAATGGCTGGAATGAGCACAATTCACGGCATTAAAAGAACTCACAATTGAACTGATGATGACCTCAGCAATCTCCTCAACGAGGTGGAGGCGCAGCGCCTGCTCATCATTGGTAATGAGAAGTCAAAGGCGCCGCAAAAAGGACAGATGATAGCTTGGTCTTTCAAGTGGCAGCATAGGGCTCCAGTCGCGGGGAGGGAAAAGGCGCAGGAAACGTATGGGTGTCACCTTTTGCACGGAGTGGGCCTTTTGCGTAGCGGTAAGCATCCCCGCCGCTGGGCCAGAAGGAGTAGGGTTTCGAACCCCGCTCCAGACAGTCCCGGCAAGTGGAGTCGGAGCTCCAACTATAAATTCTGGGTGGACATCCAGCGGGATACTTGCGTCCGCGGGTGTGGTTGGCCCCCCCCCCTCAGATGGGTTGTGGGAGCCCGTAAAACCCTCACGCCATAGGACTAACCACTCTAATGGCTGGTATGAAGATGGTTATGGTCACGGAAGGAGTGTTAACGTGGCCAGAAATCCTTCCACCACTTCATACAGTTCCCGAAAGGGAACAGTGTGAGGATACGTACGACGATGACCTCTTGCGCAATGCACCTCCTTGGACCCTCAGTCACAGATGCGAGGGGGCAAATCGTGCAATTGTTAAATTTTTCATTTTATTGACATGTAAAATGTTGGCCCAGTAATTCCCTTCCAAACGCGCGAGTACGGTTGGGGTACTTACGCGTCTGGCCGGAGGAAATGCCGGTTTTCAGCATGCACAGCGAATGCGGGGAAAACCAGCATTTTCTGTCCTCTGAACGAAGGGGTTCAGAGGCAGAACGCGTGCGACTGTACAGGCAGCGCGTGCGCAGTAAAATTCGCCGCTTTCATTCATGCTTTCAGTGAGGTCAAGTCCTTACAACTTACACATGAAAAAAGCATGAGTACAGTTGCTCCAGAGGCTGCGGAGGAAGATATTTCTTATCGTGGAGCTTCTTAAAGGCAATATTTTTGTTTGGGAAAGGGAGGAAAGTTATTTTGAGAAATGCTGAGGTAAGTTTTAAAGTTTATTTTCATTTTTTAAAACGGATTTTCAGTACTGTAGGTAGAAGGATCAATTGTGGCTATGTGAATTGAATTTGCTGTGTTTATTAAATGTGAAAATGACTCCAACATTTTTAAGAAAGAAACTTTTCATCAGTAATATATTCTTTTAAGTAATTATGTATGTATGTCTGTATATATTCCTTTGCGTGTATGTATATATTCCTTTACTTATGTGTATGAATGTATGTATTTAATTATGACTTTCAGAGAAAGTAACTTATTGGAAAATCATAATTAAAAACATACATTCATACACATAAGTAAAGGAATATAAAACACACATACATATACGTAAAGGAATATATGCGGACATACATACATAATTACTTATTACTGATGAAAAGTTTCTTTCTTAAAAGTGTTGGAAATGTTACATTACTCATTTTAGAACACTCATTCTCACATTCAATTCACACAGCCACAATTGCTCCTTCTACCTACCGTACTGAAAACCCGTTTAAAAAAAAAAATTTAAACTTTAAAACTAACCTCAGCATTTCTTAAAATAATTTTCCACCCTTTCCCAAACAAAAATATTGCCTTTCAGAAGCTCCACGATAAAATATATCTTCCTCCGCAGCCTTGGAGCAACTTTACACATGCTTTTTTCAAGTGTAACTTGTAAGGACTTACCCTCACTGAATCCATGAATGAAATCGACGAAGTTCACTGCGCACACTCTGCCTGTGCAGTCGCACGCGCTGTGCCTATGAACCCCTTCGTTCCGAGGACTGGAAATGCCGGCGTTCCCCGCATGCGCTGTGCATGCTGAACGCCGGCATTTCCAACGGCCAGATGCATGAGTACCCAGACCGTACTCACGCATTTGGACACGAATTTCTGGCCCATTACTATTTATCATATTCTAACCCATCACAGAAAAAAAGAAAAATCAATTTTAACATGAAATCCTTATATATCTCAACCTGGAATATCCAAGGTCTACGCTCTTCTATGCTTGGCATGAAGAGTGAGACCCCAGAGTTCCTAGATGAGATTAAAAATCTAGATATTATCTTTTTACAGGAAACCTGGTGTAGAGGAGAAGGACCCACTGGCTGTCCCATTGGATACACAGAGCTGGTGGTCCCCTCCAATAAATTGCCAGGAGTAACCCAGGGCAGAGAATCTGGAGGCATACTGATTTGGATCAAAGCAGAACTTAGGAGTTGCATTGAATTTGTGGAAAAGGGCGAAAACCACTTATGGCTCAAAATTAAGAGGGGCCTCATCTCCAGCATGAAAGATGTTTTCATTTGCACACTCTATATCCCCCCGACAGAATCCCCGTACTTCAAAGAGGACACCTTCTCCAACATAGAGAGGGAGATTATCCAATTCCAGGCCAAGGGAAATGTGTTGATATGTGGGGACCTCAACTCAAGAACGGGAGAAGAACCAGACTTCACCAATAATCACGGGAATAATTACATATTTGGGAATAACCATTTTGATCTCCCTTCCCATCCACACAGGCATAACTGCGACAAACAGACAAATGCTAATGGAAAACAGCTACTGCAGCTCTGTCGAAGCCTGGGTCTGTACATTGTCAATGGTAGGTTATTGGGAGACTTCCTAGGAAGATCCACCTATTGCTCATCTCTTGGCTTCAGCACCGTAGACTATATGATTACAGATCTAGACCCATCATCTTTCAGAACATTCACAGTCAAACCACAAACAACACTGTCAGACCACAGTCAAATTACTGCATATCTTGAAAGGACAGAAACAACCAACACAGAAACACAACCCAGTAAACTGTACAACATTAAAAAATCTTACAGATGGGCCAAAAACAGCACGGAAAAATACCAGAAAGCAATTAGCAACCAAACAACTCAAGCTCTCTTGGACACCTTTCTGGAAAATACATACACACACAATAAAGAAGGCGTAAACCGGGCAGTGAATAACCTAAATAATATTTTTGATAATTTGGCATCAATGTCAAACTTGAAAGTTGAAAGAACAAACCCAAAACAAAAAACTACGAAAAATGGTTTGACTCCGATTGCCAGAACATGAGGAAAAAACACAGGAAAATATCAAACCAAAAACACAGACAACCAGAAAACGAGGAATTACGCCTTACTTATTGTCAGGCACTAACACAATACAAAAGCACACTCAGAACCAAGAAAAAGCAGTATATTAAGAATACACTCATCTCCATTGAGGAATCCATTGATTCCAATTGTTTCTGGGACAACTGGAATACATTACACAAAAAACAACACGATGAATTGGCCATTCAAAACGGAGACACATGGGAAAACCATTTTGAAAAATTATACCAGAAAAACACACTGGCCTAGAAATTCAGTTGGGCGCGCCAGCCGCTAGTGCCTTAGGAGGAGTAGATCTCGAGCGCTAGGCGCTTATCGCCCAGGCGCAGCGCGATCTGCGCCTCTCCCCAACTTCAGGACACATTTAGCGCCGGCGCAAAGTCTTAGCGCGCGCCCTGCTGCGCGCGCAGATCATGACGTCATTTAATAGTGCAACGCCCTTTGTGCGCCCCAAACCGGAACTTCACTCGCGCCGGCCCATTGTGCGCCGGGCGGCCCGAGCGACTGTGAAGTGGAACGGTACACAGGCCAGCCAGGCCGCGGGGAGCGCTAATTAAAGGGCACTTACCCAGCAGTATAAAGGCCAGCCATTTTGCAGCATTCACTCTTGTGCAACGGTTTTTTGGACAGAGACCAAGGAGGAGAGTTTACTGGTTTGGACCAACACTTGGACAGGTATTTTTGGCTCAGGCCAGAGCTTACCAATTATCTTTGCCTTCATTCAGAGCTCAGTGTTTGCCAGCATATAATGGGGGCTGCATTGGGTGGCAACGCTGAATTTCAGCCTTATGCCAGAAGGGCTTCCAGACGCCGTGAGAGAGTGACAGCCCTGGCTAGACGCAGAGGGGGCAACAGGCGTCGCCAACTGAGGCCTTACCCACGCAGGGTATACCGCCAGCAGACCTCCTATCTGACCATGTCTGCCGCGATGTGTGTTAGGAGGCTGCGATTCCGAAGGGAGGTGGTTGCAGACATCTGCCGGCTGCTTCAGAGAGATCTGCAGCCACAGCTGATGCGCAGGACGTCTCTGTCGGTGGCAGTGAAGGTAACGGTGGCTCTCAACTTCTATGCCTCCGGCTCCTTCCAATCCGCTACTGGGGACATCGCTAACATCTCCCAGTTCGCCGTGCATTGCTGCATCCGCCAGGTGACCGAAGCCCTTTTCAGAAGGAGACATCAATTCATCTCCTTCCCCATGACGCTGGACAAGCAGCAGCAGCGTGCAGTGGGGTTTGCAAGAATAGCGGGCTTCCCCATGTGGCTTTGTGGGCACCTCTTGAGCATGCCGAGGAGTACCGCAACCGGAAGGGCTACCATTCCCTCAATGTACAGCTGGTGTGTGACCACAGGCAGCGCATCCTAGCGGTCAATGCCCGCTTTCCAGGCAGCAGCCATGATGCCTTTATCCTGCGACAGACAACTGTGGCTGACATGTTCCAGGCACAGCCTCCCCCAAGAGGATGGCTTATCGGGGACAAAGGCTATCCTTTGTGTACCTGGCTCATGACCCCGATCCGCGCGCCCACGACCCCTGCTGAAGAGGCATACAACGAGAGCCATCAAGCGACGAGGAACCTCATAGAACAAACAATCGGCGTGCTCAAGCAACGGTTCCGCTGTCTCGATCGCTCCGGGGGAGCCCTCCAGTATTCGCAGGATCGAGTCTCCCAATTCGTCGTCATTTGCTGCATGCTGCACAACCTGGCTATCCGCAGGACTCAGGCACTGCCACCTCACGTTGGACCACCACCTCAGGAGGAGGAGCAGGAGGAGCATGAGGACGACGAGGACGAGGAGTACCAGCCCAGGAGGGACGCACAAGGTCCAAGGGCCGCCCGTCGGCGGCTTATTGAACGTCACTTCTAGGCCCCCTGTCAGGGAATGGCTTGTGCCAATGATAGAACATGATTGCAGCCGCTCCGCAAGCCCTCAGCCGGTTAAGGCAACAAACACTTCAAAGATCAAACATGGACAATGTGAATAAATAAAATGCTTTATTGTACAAACTCTGGGCCCTTCCCACATGAAAACCAAAAACAGACGAAACCCCCAAAAAACACTCAAACACATTACTCGCTCCCACAACCTGGAGACGATTAACAAAATAGGGCAACTAAAATGGCCGTCATTCTCGGCCTTCGTCAAAAACAAACATCACATCATCGGCCTTCAAAAAACAAACATCCAATTCTCGGCCTCAAGAAACAAACACAAATGGCCACACATTCGACTATTTGGCCCGCTAGGGCGATGCCTTGGCCACCTTTGGGTGGCCCCTGCCCGCCCTGCTGCTCCGCCTCAAAGTAAGGCCATTGGCTGCTGCAAGGCTGGGGGCAGGCTCCTGAGGGGCACATGTCGTGACGGCAGATGCCCTTGGGGGTCGGCCTAGTCGAGGTCTGGCCGTCGAGCGGGCGGCTGTTGATTGCTGCAGCTGTGGCTGGCCAGCATCAGTCGCTGCAGCAGCTCCTGGCAGCTCCACTGGGGGACTGGCAGTGGCGGCTGGAGGAATGGCGGCAAGCTGGCGGATGGCAGGCGCTCACTGGTCGCCTGAGACACTGGCACTCGCCCAGGCCAGCACTGCAGCATGCGCACCTGAGGATATAGAATGCAAAAAAATGGTAACAACTCGCTTCGCATAGCCAAGGACCCTGTCAATCTAAAATGGAGGATCCTGTCAGCATAAAATGGTGGTGAAATGTCGACATCGCTGAGTCACTTGCATATTGTAAGAAATGATCATGTTAACTCAAGAAACTGTGAAGGCAGCAGGAAGTAAAATAAAAGAAGCTAAACTGATCTGTGGCTGCTAATATGGCTGGCACCCACGATGTCACACCTTGCTGGTGGAAACAGTGTAGGGCGGAGTGCAGAGATTATACAGACAATAGGCGATCAGAAAACACATTACCATGATTGCAAACGCATTACCATAAAGATTAGGTGATCGTGAAACCATTACCAGCATATTTACTTAACTATAAACCATTCAGTGAAATGTGACTTCTTTGTTTCATACTGCCAGGCCAGGAAATCAAATTAAATGTATACGTGTACAGCTCGGGATTGGTGCAGACTGTACGATGTGTTAATGTCTTCTCAAATGCAAGTGTAATAATGTGGCACACTGTATGAAAGATTGCTTGCTCTGGTTTAACCTGTCGGGACTCTTCTGGAGTCAGGACTGTGCTGTATCAGAGTAAGTCTCCCGGGATGACGGAATAAAAACTGTTGAACTCAACCAGTATTCGACTCAGTGTTTGTACTGAACCAGATTGAGGACCAAAAGAATCCGTTTCAACACACCAATCTGCCGAGGGACAGGCCGCTGTGCTGCTGCAGCGCGCCGAGTGCCCTGGCGATGCCTGGCTGACACAGCGAGTGTGGCAGCAGTGAGTACCCATGTTGACCTGTTCACTGACCGCATCAGAGCAGCCAGTGACTGGACGGCACCACTGATCACCTGGCCAGTCGCTGACAGATCTGCCCGGTATTCCGCCCGACTGGTGGCCTCTGAGGGCCCGAACTCGGCCACACTCCGAGAGAGGGAATCGATGGACTCAGGCAACCATGCCACTGCCGCCATGAGCTCCGTGTGCCGGCGCTCCGAGTCCGCGGACAAGTCTTCGAGGCGTTCCATCTCCTCGGCGAAGAGCATCTCCTGACTGGAGGCCGGACTCTCCCTCTGGGGAGAAGGCCGCCGAGCTGGCCGACCCTTCCTGCGTTGCTGGAGGCCGCTGGGCCCAGCAATTGGACTCCCCTCCGACGCATCCCCCCTCTGGGGAGAAGGCTGCCGAGCTTCCACCCCCCTCCCGCCTTTCTGCAGCACGCAGGTCCCAGGAGCTCCCCTCCCGTTCGACACTTCCGCCACGCTGCCCTCCAGGGAAGACGTGTCCCCTACATTGGCCTGGGTGGCCGCGGCTGAGGGTTCCCCTGATGGGCCGCCTTCCTCTTGCTCCTCCTCCTGCTCCTCCTCGGAGGGTCTGTCACTGGCAAGTTGAGGGACCTCCTCTTGACCATCTGAAAGCAGGAAGGCACAAGAGTAGCTTTAGAGTGAGGAGAGGGTGTCAGTGCAGGATGCATGAGTGGTGGCATTCAGCGCATTGGTCGGACAGTGGCAAAGGATGTAGATCTGATGCGCAAGTGGGACGAGAGAGGTGCAAAAGGTGATGTCCTTACCATTGCTGCCCAGAACAGGGTCGGCATCTCCACATGCAACGGGCCCAATCACCTGGCCACCCATGAGGTGCTCCACGCGATGTTGCAGGTCGGTGAGTGGCTGGATATGGGGTCGGCCTCCCCCGGTCGCAGTCCGGCTCTTGCGATTATTCACCAGCTTGGCCTGCAAGAGAAAGGACGGCCTCTAAGTACAGTGTGTCGCCGTGATCTTGTGTGCACAGCCTCCCATGGTGGAATAGCCTGGCCAGTGTGTCGCCATGATCTGGTGTGCACTGCCTCCCATGGTGGAATAGCCTGGCCAGTGTGTCACCATGATCTGGTGTGCACTGCCTCCCATGGGGGAATAGCCTGGCCAGTGTGTCGCCAAGATCTGGTGTGCACTGCCTCCCATGGTGGAATAGCCTGGCCAGTGTGTTGCCATGATCTGGTGTGCACTGCCTCCCATGGTGGAATAGCCTGGCCAGTGTGTCGCCATGATCTGGTGTGCAATGCCTCCCATGGTGGAATAGCTTGGCCAGTGTGTTAAGTGCAGAATGTGCAATTGATGCTCATGCCTGTCCCATAGCTGCTGGATGAAGGCTGGCCATTAGAGCTTTCAGGTCCCTTTGCCCATAATGTGAGGTGCACATGCAAGGATGAGGAGGTAATTGGAAAGGGTACTCACCCTGACAATGCGTGTGAGGTCATTTAACTTTTTGCGGCATTGGGCACCGGTCCTGGGGACGTCGCTGTTGGCTGACAGCTTGCTGGCGACATGCCTCCAGGCTCTCCTGTAGACGCGGACCGTCGCCTTCTTGCCATTGTCCGGGTACAAAACATGGCACCTCTTCTCCACAGCAGCAAGCAGCGCACTCAGATCACGCTCTGAGAAGCGCTGCGCACGTTCACGGGCCTTCTCCATGTCTTCAGGCGCTATTTTGGTCCAGCAGCAGTGTTCAGGCCTAGCTGGAGGGCTCCACTATCCAGGGCGTGGCAGCAGACACAGTCGACCCTTCCCCCTTAAGAGCTGGCCGGTGCCAGGGTGTCTGCTGTCAATCACGAGATGGCCGCACCTGCGCTGCGCCCGGCCTCAGCGCTATCGATCACCACCTCCGGCTTAGCGCCCAAAGAGAGGCGTCCAGCAGCAGTTTTAGCACTCGCCCGAACTCCTAGGGCGAAGCTAATGAATATCGGAGAAGTGGCATCGATTTGGCGGCGGCCGCAAACTTTAGCGGACGCCCCACTTTAGCACCCCAAAAGTGCCGTCAATGAATTTCTAGGCCACTAAGCCCAGAGCAATACCAAATATGCAAAAAACTGGCAAAGCTAGAATCTGCCATAAAAGATAACCAAAACCCGATAGATCCCATAATATCTGAAAAAGAGCTAATTGAAAAACTCAAGGACCTGCGACCAGGAAAAGCTTGCGGGGCAGACGGCATCCTAAGCGAGATGATTAAACACACGGAAGATAAAATGAGATTGGCTATACTGAAACTCTTCAACTTGGTTCTGAGTGTCGGTTACTTCCCTGATATCTGGAACAAAGGACTCATAACGCCCATATACAAAAGTGGGGATAAAGGTGACCCAAATAACTATCGAGGCATCTCTGTAAACAGTAACCTGGGGAAGGTTTTCTGTAGTATCATAAACAAAAGACTTATAAACTTCCTTGAGGAGCACAATGTCTTGAGTAAAAGCCAAATTGGATTCCTGCCAAATTATAGAACATCAGATCATATCTTCACCCTACAGAGTCTAATTGACAAACACGTTCATCAAAACAAAAGCAAAATCTACGCATGCTTTATAGATTTCCAGAAAGCTTTCGATTCCATCTGGCACGACGGTCTATTCCTGAAACTTATTGAAAGCGGGGTAGGGGGAAAAACATATGATGTAATTAAATCAATGTATACAAACAACAAATGTGCAGTTAAAATTGGAGACAAACAAACAAAATACTTCCCACAGGGGCGGGGGGTGACGCAGGGCTTGCCAATCTCACTGACACTCTTTAATATTTACATAAATGAATTGGCAAAACTACTTGAACAATCTACAGCACCCGGCCTCACCCTATATGAATCCAAGGTTAAATTCCTCCTCTATGCAGACGACCTGGTTCTGCTGTCACCAACTAAGGAGGGTCTACATCAGAACCTGGATCTGCTGGAGTCGGTCTTTCAGACCTGGGCCCTGACAATAAACCTCCAAAAAACAAAAGTCCTCATGTTCCAGCAAAGAGCCAGACATCAGGGACCCAAAATAAATCTCACACTAGGAACAACTAAAATTGAACAAACCACTAACTACACATACTTGGGCATAAAAATCAGCTCTACGGGAAATTTCAAACTGGCTGTGAATGAACTGAAAGAGAAAGCTAGAAGTGCTTTCTATGCCATTAAAAGATCAATCCAAATAGAAATCCCAATTAGCATTTGGCTCAAAATTTTCAAATCAGTAATTGAAACAATTGCACTCTATGGCAGTGAAGTGTGGGGACCGCTAACACAACAAGAATTTGCAAAATGGGACAAACACACAATTGAGATCCTACACGCAGAATTCTGTAAAAGTATCCTCCGGACTCAAAGGAAAACTGTAAACAATGCATGCAGGGCAGAACTAGGCCAATTTCCACTAATAATTACTATCCAAAAAAGAGCCACCAAATTTTGGAAACACATAAAAATGAGCAACCCCCACTGCTATCATTACGAAGCCTTGAAATGCCAAGAGAGGACCATAAAGAAGAACACCCTCAGTCAACTAGTCCTGGGACTCAGTGAAGCAACCACAAACACTACTAACAATAACCAGCCCCAGGACAGTGACATCATAGCACAGAGAATTCGACCCAACACAATTGTCACTAAGCAAAAGGAAAAATACCTGTCATATTGGGCAGAAACAACAAAAACCCAAAGCAAACTCAATTGCTACTTGGCCCTAAACAGACAATACAACATGGCTGAGTACCTGACCATGGCAAAGGATAACAAACTGAGAAAAACCTTGACAAGGTACAGACTTAGGGAACATAGCCTGGCGATCGAAAAAGGCAGACACAGGCAGACCAGGCTGCCAAGAGAGGACAGGATATGCTCTCACTGCAGTCAGGGAGTGGTGGAGACAGAGATGCATTTCCTCACAGCCTGTGGAAAATATCTGGGCATCAGGGAGAATTTCTACCAAAAAATCTCACAAATATGCCCTGAATTCAGAAATTTGAATGACGAGCAAAAACTCCCATACCTACTAGGGGAAGAGAGAAACTGTGCAACACTAGCGGCACACTATGTCACAGCTTGCCATAAACAGAGGGACAACCAGTAAACCTAAGGAAAGAGTATATATAAATTATGCGAATGTATATTTATACACTCAGGGATATATCTGTTTATACACTGCATGAATAGATCTGCGTTTATGTGTTCAACCATAAATGTATTTTGATGCTTTGGCAACATAAGATGTACCTTATCATGCCAAAAAAGCGATTTGAATTGAATTGAATTGATTGGAAGTGTGAGAGAGAGAGAGATTGGGAGTGTGAGAGAGAGAGACTGGGAGTGTGAGAGAGAGAGACTGGGAGTGAGAGAGAGAGAGATTGGGTATGAGAGAGAGAGAGATTGGGAGTGTGAGAGAGAGAGAGATTGGCTGTGTGAGAGAGAGAGAGACTGGGAGTGTGAGAGAGAGAGGCTGGGAGTGTGAGAGAGAGAGACTGGGAGTGTGAGAGAGAGAGACTGGGAGTGTGAGAGAGAGAGACTGGGAGTGTGAGAGAGAGAGACTGGGAGTGTGTGAGAGAGAGAGATTGGGAGTGTGAGAGAGAGAGATTGGGAGTGTGAGACAGATATTGGGAGTGTGAGACAGAGAGAGATTGGGAGTGAGAGAGAGAGAGACTGGGAGTGAGAGAGAGAGAGATTGGGAGTGTGAGAGAGAGAGATTGGGAGTGTGAGAGAGAGAGAGACTGGGAGTGCCAGAGAGAGAGAAACTGAGAGAGAGAGAGAGAGAGAGAGAGATTGGGAGTGTGAGAGACAGAGAGATTGGGAGTGTGAGAGAGAACTAGGCCAATATCCACTAATAATTACTATCCAAAAAAGAGCCACCAAATTTTGGAAACACCTAAAAATGAGCAACGCCCACTGCTATCATTACGAAGCCTTGAAATGCCAAGAGAGGACCATAAAGAAGAACACCCTCAGTCAACTAGTCCTGGGACTCCGTGAAGCAACCACTAACACTACTAACAACAACCATCCCCAGGACAGTGACATCGTAGCAGAGAGAATTCGACCCAACACAATTGTCACTAAGCAAAAGGAAAAATACCTGTCATATTGGGCAGAAACAACAAAAACCCAAAGCAAACTCAATTGCTACTTGGCCCTAAACAGACAATACAACATGGCTGATTACCTGACCATGGTAAAGGATAGCAAACTGAGGAAAACCTGGACAAGGTACAGACTTAGGGAACATAGCCTGGCGATCGAAAAAGGCAGACACAAGCAGACCCGGCTGCCAAGAGAGGACAGGATATGCTCTCACTGCAGTCAGGGAGTGGTGGTGACAGAGAGGCACTTCCTCACAGCTTGTGGAAAATATCAGGGCAACAGGGAGAATTTCTACCAAAAATTCTTACAAATATGCCCTGAATTCAGAAATTTGAATGACGACCAAAAACTCCCATACCTACTAGGGGAAGAGATAAACTGTGTAACACTAGCGGCACACTATGTTACAGTTTGCCATAAACAGAGGGACAACCAATAAACCTAAGAAAAGAGTATATATAAATTACACGAATGTATATTTATACACTCAGGGATATACCTGTTTATACACTGTAAGAATAGATCTGCGTTTATGTGTTCAACCATAAATGTATTTTGATGCTTTGGCAACATAAGATGTACCTTATCATGCCAATAAAGCGATTTGAATTGAATTGAATTGAATTGAGAGAGATTGGGAGTGTGAGAGAGAGAGATTGGGAGTTTGAGAGAGAGAGAGACTGGGAGTGTGAGAGAGAGAGAGATTGGGAGTGTGAGAGTGAGAGAGATTGGGAGTGTGTTAGAGCGATTGGGAGTGTGAGAGAGAGATTGGGAGTGTGAGAGAGAGAGAGATTGGGTGAGTGAGAGAGAGAGACTGGGAGTGTGAGAGAGAGAGACTGGGAGTGTGAGAGAGAGAGACTGGGAGTGTGAGAGAGAGACTGGGAGTTTGAGAGAGAGAGACTGGGAGTGTGAGAGAGAGAGACTGGGAGTGTGAGAGAGAGAGAGATTGGGAGTGAGTGAGAGAGAGAGACTGGGAGTGTGAGAGAGAGAGACTGGGAGTGAGAGAGAGAGAGATTGGGAGTGAGAGAGAGAGAGAGATTGGGAGTGTGTGAGAGAGAGAGAGAGACTGGGAGTGTGAGAGAGAGAGACTGTGAGTGAGAGTGAGAGAGAGATTGGGAGTGTGAAAGAGAGAGATTGGGAGTGTGAGAGAGAGATTGGGATTGTGAGAGAGAGAGAGAGAGAGATTGGAAGTGTGAGAGAGAGAGATTGGGAGTGAGAGAGAGAGAGATTTGGAGTGTGAGAGAGAGAGATTGGGAGTGTGTGAGAGAGAGAGACTGGGAGTGCCAGAGAGAGAGAGACTGGGAGAGAGAGAGAGAGAGAGAGATTGGAAGTGTGAGAGAGAGAGAGAGATTGGGAGTGTGAGAGAGAACTGGGCCAATATCCACTAATAATTACTATCCAAAAAAGAGCCACCAAATTTTGGAAACACCTAAAAATCAGCAACCCAAACTGCTATCATTACGAAGCCTTGAAATACCAAGAGAGGACCATAAAGAAGAACACCCTCCGTCAACTAGTCCTGGGACTCAGTGAAGCAACCACTAACACTACTAACAATAACCGGCCCCAGGACTGTGACATCGTAGCACAGAGAATTGGACCCAACACAATTGTCACTAAGCAAAAGGAAAAATACCTGTCATATTGGGCAGAAACAACAAAAAACCAAAGCAAACTCAATTGCTACTTGGCCCTAAACAGACAATACAACATGGCTGATTACCTAACCATGGTAAAGGATAGCAAACTGAGAAAAACCTTGACAAGGTACAGACTTTGTGAACATAGCCTGGCGATCGAAAAAGGCAGACACAAGCAGACCCGGCTGCCAAGAAAGGACAGGCTATGCTCTCACTGCAGTCAGGGAGTGGTGGAGACAGAGATGCACTTCCTCACAGCCTGTGGAAAATATCAGGGCATCAGGGAGAATTTCGACCAAAAATTTTCACAAATATGCCGTGAATTCAGAAATTTGAATGACGACCAAAAACTCCCATACCTACTAGGGGAAGAGATAAACTGTGTAACACTAGCGGCACACTATGTTACAGCTTGCCATAAACAGAGGGACAACAAATAAACCTAAGAAAAGAGTATATATAAATGACACGAATGTATATTTATACACTCAGGGATATATCTGTTTATGCACTGTATGAATAGATCTGCATTTATGTGTTCAACCATAAATGTATTTTGATGCTTTGGCAACATAAGATGTACCTTATCATGCCAATAAAGCGATTTGAATTGAATTGAATTGAATTGAGAAAGATTGGGAGTGTGAGAGAGAGAGATTGGGAGTCTGAGAGAGAGAGAGACTGGGAGTGTGAGAGAGAGAGAGATTGGGAGTGTGAGAGAGAGAGATTGGGGGAGTGAGAGAGAGAGATTGGGAGTGTGAGAGAGAGAGATTGGGAGTTTGAGAGAGAGAGAGATTGGGAGTGTGAGAGAGAGAGAGATTGGGAGTGTGAGAGAGAGAGAGAGAGATTGGGAGTGTGAGAGAGAGAGAGAGATTGGGAGTGTGAGAGAGAGAGATTGGGAGTGTGAGAGACAGAGAGATTGGGGGTGTGACAGAGAGAGAGAATGGGAGTGTGTGAGAGAGAGAGACTGGGAATGTGAGAGAGAGAGATTGGGAGTGTGAGAGAGAGAGATTGGGAGTGTGAGAGAGAGAGAGATTGGGAGTGTGAGAGAGTGATTAGGAGTGTGAGAGAGAGATTGGGAGTGTGAGAGAGAGAGAGAGATTGGGTGAGTGAGAGAGAGAGAGAGACTGGGAGTGTGAGAGAGAGAGAGATTGGGAGTGAGTGAGAGAGAGAGACTGGGAGTGTGAGAGAGAGAGACTGGGAGTGTGAGAGAGAGAGACTGGGAGTGTGAGAGAGAGAGACTGGGAGTGTGAGAGAGAGAGACTGGGAGTGTGAGAGAGAGACTGGGAGTGTGTGAGCGAGAGATTGAGAGTGCGTGAGAGAGAGAGATTGGGAGTGCGAGAGCGAGAGATTGGGAGTGTGAGAGAGAGAGATTGGGAGTGTGAGAGAGAGAGAGATTGGGAGTGTGAGAGAGAGAGACTGGGATTGTGAGAGTGAGAGAGATTGGGAGAGTGAGAGAGAGCGACTGGGCGTGTGAGAAAGAGAGAGATTGGGATTGAGTGAGAGAGAGAGACTGGGAGTGTGAGAGAGAGAGACTGGGAGTGTGTAAGAGAGAGAGATTGGGAGTGTGAGAGAGAGATTGGGAGTGTGAGAGAGAGAGAAATTGGGAGAGTGAGAGAGAGAGACTGGGAGTGTGAGAGAGAGAGAGATTGGGAGTGTGAAAGAGAGAGAGATTGGGAGTGTGAGAGAGAGAGATTGGGAGTGTGAGAGAGAGAGAGAGAGAGATTGGGAGTGTGAGAGAGAGAGAGATTGGGAGTGTGAGAGAGAGATTGGGAGTGGGAGAGAGAGAGAGACTGGGAGTGTGAGAGAGAGAGACTGGGAGTGTGTGAGACAGAGAGATTGGGAGTGTGAGAAAGAGAGAGATTGGGAGTGTGAGAGAGAGAGACTGGGAGTGAGAGAGAGAGAGATTGGGAGTGAGAGAGAGATTGGGAGTGTGAGAGAGAGAGAGACTGGGAATGTGAGAGAGAGAGACTGGGAGTGAGAGTGAGAGAGATATTGGGAGTGTGAGAGAGAGAGAGATTGGGAGTGTGAGAGAGAGATTGGGAGTGAGAGAGAGAGAGAGAGATTGGGAGTGTGAGAGAGAGAGATTGGGAGTGTGAGAGAGAGAGAGAGATTGGGAGTGTGAGAGAGAGAGACTGGGAGTGTGAGAGAGAGAGACTGGGAGTGAGAGAGAGAGAGATTGGGAGTGTGAGAGAGAGAGATTGGGAGTGTGAGACAGGGATTGGGAGTGTGAGATAGAGAGAGATTGGGAGTGTGAGAGATAGAGAGAGATTGGGAGTGTGAGAGAGAGAGATTGGGTGTATGAGAGACAGAGAGATTGGGAGTGAGAGAGAGAGAGAGAGATTGGGAGTGTGAGAGAGAGAGTTTGGGAGTGTGAGAGCGGGAGATTGGGAGTGTGAGAGAGAGAGATTGGGAGTGTGAGAGAGAGAGAGATTGGGAGTGTGAGAGAGAGAGAGATTGGGAGTGTGAGAGACAGAGAGATTGGGAGTGTGAAAGAGAGACAGAATGGGAGTGTGTGAGAGAGAGAGACTGGGAGTGTGAGAGAGAGAGATTGGGAGTGTGAGAGGGAGAGAGATTGGGAGTGTGAGAGAGAGAGAGATTGGGAACAAAATAACCAAAAGCCAAAGCAGATTAGAATGTTACCGGGCCCTAAAAAGAGAACATAAACTGGCAGACTAGCTCTCGACCATCAGAGACACAAAACAGAGACAGACCCTCACCAGGTACAGAAAAAGCGACCACCAACTGGCAATTGAAAAAGGGAGATACAAGAAATCCTGGCAGCCTAGAGAGAATAGAATATGCGATCAATGTCTGACCGGCGAGGTTGAAACAGAAATGCATTGTCTCCTAAAATGCGAAAAATTCAACACATCAAGAAACATATTATTTAAAAAGCTCAGCCAAACAACCCCAGATTTCAAGGATTTGGATGACCTGTCAAAATTAAGATTAGTACTGGGTGAGGGAGACAGACCATACCTTGGTGCCAAATATGTAACAACATGTCACAACCTGAGGACTGTTTAAAAAAAAAAAAAAAAAATTAATACTGAATGTACCCAATGATGTACAAAAACTGTTTAAATTAATATTGTTTAAAAGTAATATTGTATGTACCCAACAAGGGTCAAAATTGTTTGACACCGACAGAATGTTGGAAAACTGTACTTTTTTGTTGTGTAAGCTTTGGCAATATGGTTCTCTGTAAACTTTCATGCCAATAAAGCATTTGAATTGAATTGATTGGGAGTGTGAGAGAGAGAGAGATTGGAAGTGTGAGAGAGAGAGAGATTGGGAGTGTGAAAGAGAGAAATTGGGAGTGTGAGAGAGAGATTGGGAGTGTGAGAGAGAGAGATTGGGAGAGTGAGAGAGAGAGAGAGACTGGGAGTGTGAGAGAGAGAGAGATTGGGAGTGAGTGAGAGAGAGAGACTGGGAGTGAGAGAGAGAGAGACTGGGAGTGTGTGAGAGAGAGACTGGGAGTGTGAGAGAGAGAGACTGGGAGTGTGAGAGAGAGACTGGGAGTGTGAGAGAGAGAGACTGGGAGTGTGAGAGAGAGAGAGATTGGGAGTGTGAGAGAGAGAGACTGGGAGTGAGAGAGACAGAGAGATTGGGAGTGTGAGAGAGAGAGATTGGGAGAGTGAGAGAGAGAGAGAGAATGGGAGTGTGAGAGAGAGAGAGATTGGGAGTGAGTGAGAGAGAGAGACTGGGAGTGAGAGAGAGAGAGACTGGGAGTGTGTGAGAGAGAGACTGGGAGTGTGAGAGAGAGAGACTGGGAGTGTGAGAGAGAGACTGGGAGTGTGTGAGAGAGAGACTGGGAGTGTGAGAGAGAGAGAGATTGGGAGTGTGAGAGAGAGAGACTGGGAGTGAGAGAGACAGAGAGATTGGGAGTGTGAGAGAGAGAGACTGGGAGTGTGAGAGAGAGAGAGATTGGGAGAGTGAGAGAGACTGGGAGCTTGAGAAAGAGAGAGATTGGGATTGAGTGAGAGAGAGAGACTGGGAGTGTGAGAGAGAGAGACTGGGAGTGTGAGAGAGAGAGAGATTGGGAGTGAGTGAGAGAGAGAGAGAGACTGGGAGTGTGAGAGAGAGAGAGATTGGGAGTGAGTGAGAGAGAGAGACTGGGAGTGTGAGAGAGAGAGACTGGGAGTGTGAGAGAGAGAGACTGGGAGTGTGAGAGAGAGAGACTGGGAGTGTGAGAGAGAGAGACTGGGAGTGTGAGAGAGAGAGACTGGGAATGTGAGAGAGAGACTGGGAGTGTGTGAGCGAGAGATTGGGAGTGTGTGAGAGAGAGAGATTGGGAGTGTGAGAGAGAGAGATTGGGAGTGTGAGAGAGAGAGATTGGGAGTGTGAGAGAGAGAGAGATTGGGCGTGTGAGAGAGAGAGACTGGGAGTGTGAGAGAGAGAGATTGGGAGTATGAGAGACAGAGAGATTGGGAGTGTGAGAGAGAGAGAGAGATTGGGTGTGTGAGAGAGAGAGATTGGGAGTGTGAGAGAGAGAGATTGGGAGTGTGAGAGACAGAGAGAATGGGAGTGTGAGAGAGAGAGAGATTGGGAGTGTGAGAGAGAGACAGATTGGGAGTGTGACAGAGAGAGAGATTGGGAGTGTGAAAGAGAGAGATTGGGAGTGTGAGAGAGAGGTTGCGAGTGTGAGAGAGAGAGAGATTGGGAGAGTGAGAGAGAGAGAGAGACTGGGAGTGTGAGAGAGAGAGAGATTGGGAGTGAGTGAGAGAGAGAGACTGGGAGTGTGAGAGAGAGAGACTGGGAGTGTGAGAGACAGAGACTGGGAGTGTGAGAGAGAGAGACTGGGAGTGTGAGAGAGACTGGGAGTGTGTGAGAGAGAGACTGGGAGTGTGTGAGAGAGAGAGATTGGGAGTGTGAGAGAGAGAGACTGGGATTGAGAGAGAGTGAGAGATTGGGAGTGTGAGAGAGAGATTGGGAGTGTGATTGAGAGATTGGGAGTGTGATTGAGAGAGAGAGATTGGGAGTGTGAGAGAGAGAGATTGGGAGTGTGAGAGAGAGAGAGACTGGGAGTGTGAGAGAGAGAGACTGGGAGTGAGAGATAGAGAGTGAGACTGGGAGTGTGAGAGAGAGAGATTGGGAGTGTGAGAGACAGATTGGGAGTGTGAGAGAGAGAGAGATTGGGAGTGTGAGAGAGAGAGATTGGGAGTGTGAGAGAGAGAGAGATTGGGAGTGTGAGAGAGAGAGAGATTGGGAGTGTGAGAGAGAGAGATTGGAAGTGAGAAAGAGAGAGAGATTGGGAGTGTGAGAGAGAGAGAGACTGGGAGTGTGTGAGAGAGAGAGACCGGGAGTGTGAGAGAGAGAGATTGGGAGAGTGAGAGAGAGAGAGATTGGGAGTGTGAGAGAGAGAGATTGGGAGTGTGAGAGAGAGATTGGGAGTGTGTGAGAGAGAGAGATTGGGAATGTGAGAGAGAGAGAGTTGGGAGTGTGAGAGAGAGAGAGATTGGGAGTGAGTGAGAGAGAGAGACTGGGAGTGTGAGAGAGAGAGACTGGGAGTGTGAGAGAGAGAGACTGGGAGTGTGAGGGAGAGAGAGATTGGGAGTGTGAGAGAGAGAGATTGGGAGTGTGAGAGAGAGAGATTGGGAGTGTGAGAGAGAGAGAGAGATTGGGAGTGTGAGAGAGAGAGATTGGGAATGTGAGAGAGAGAGATTAGGAGTGTGAGAGAGAGGGAGACTGGGAGTGTGAGAGAGAGAGAGAGAGGCTGGGAGTGTGAGCGAGAGAGAGATTGGGAGTGTGAGAGAGAGAGATTGGGAGTGTGAGAGAGAGAGATTGGGAGTGTGAGAGAGAGAGAGAGATTGGGAGTGTGAGAGAGAGAGATTGGGAGTGTAAGAGAGAGAGAGACTGGGAGTGTGTGAGTGAGAGAGATTGGGAGTGAGAGAGAGAGAGATTGGGAGTGTGAGAGAGAGAGAGATTGGGAGTGTGAGAGAGAGAGATTGGGAGTGTGAGAGAGAGATTGGGAGTTTGAGAGAGAGAGATTGGGAGTGTGAGAGAGAGAGAGACTGGGAGTGAGAGAGAGAGAGATTGGGAGTGTGAGAGAGAGATTGGGAGTGTGAGAGAGAGACTGGGAGTGTGAAAGAGAGAGAGACTGGGAGCGAGAGAGTGAGAGATTGGGAGTGTGAGAGAGAGAGAGACTGGGAGTGTGAGAGAGAGAGATTGGGAGTGTGAGAGAGAGAGAGACTGGGAGTGTGAGGGAGAGAGAGATTGGTAGTGTGAGAGAGAGAGATTGGGAATGTGAGAGAGAGAGATTGGGAGTGTGTGAGAGAGAGAGATTGGGAGTGTGAGAGAGAGAGATTGGGAGTGTGAGAGAGAGAGATTGGGAGTGTGAGAGGGAGAGTTTGGGAGTGTGAGAGAGAGAGATTGGGAGTGTGAGGCAGAGAGAGACTGGGAGTGAGAAAGAGAGATTGGGAGTGTGAGAGAGAGAGAGAGGGATTGGGAGTGAGAGAGAGAGAGATTGGGAGTGTGAGAGAGAGACTGGGCCTCCGCGGCCGCTCACCTGATGGCTTTGGGTCGGGCTCTGGGTCGGGGCTGTTGACGCCGCGGGGAGGTTTTGTGCGTGGCAGCTCCTGGCACGGCCCGCCACGGCCGGTGACCTGGCGGCTTTGGGTCGGGCTCTGGGGCGGGGCTGTTGACGCCGTGGGGAAGTTTTGTGCGCGGCGGCACCCGGCACAGCCTGCAACTCAAGCCCCAGGCTTCCCGGGCTGCTAGACCACGCCCGGCGCCGGCACAGCCGCTCGAAATGGTGGTCAAAGTAGGCGAGCCTCCGGGTGAAGGGCAGGGGATCACTTCATTTCCTACTGTTTCTAAATACAATTTAAAACTCAAATAAATTGTTATTTTCCTTAGTTCCCTAACACACAGAAAGTGTGGAAAAAAAATCGTGAAGAATCAAGATGGCGGCCACTCACCTCGGTTCAGAATGATAAGGCCCGCCCACACACGCACCGATTGGTCAACCGTCAGGTCACTGAACTGCAGGATTGGTCAATCGTCAAGTCACTCAACACTCAACTGTAGGATGGCCCACCCGCACGCACAATGAACCCGCCCCCGTGACGCAGCGATTGGTCAACCGTCGGTCAACTGTCAGGTCGCTCGACCGTACGATTGGTCAACCTTCACATCACTCAATGCTAATGAGCAAATGAGCGGAACTTTTCCCATTTAATGAGCGGAATTTTGAAAGTTTTTGGGATACTGTGGGCACGATTTTTGTCTGACGGAAAAGTAAATATGCCTATGACCGGTCCGCAATCGTAAGCTTTCTTTTGATGTGATGTGCGTGTAGGTACGCCCTATAACTTTCGAACAAATAGAGAACGGACTGACAGACAGATAGACAGAAGAGGTCATTTATTATATATATAGACGAGCTGGAGTGCCCGGTGGTGCCGAGGCTTTTTGTAGGGCATGTTGTTGTTGGAAGAGAAAGAGACAGCGACTGGGGGGGGTGGTGAGGGGCGGAAGAGAGAGAGAGGGAGCGACTGCGGCGGGGAAGAGAGAGAGAGCGACTGGGGGGGAAGAGAGAGAGCGACTGGGGGGGAAGAGAGAGAGCGACTGGGGGGGGGAAGAGAGAGAGCGACTGGGGGGGAAGAGAGAGAGCGACTGGGGGGGAAGGGAGAGAGCGACTGGGGGGGAAGGGAGAGAGCGACTGGGGGGGAAGAGAGAGAGCGACTGGGGGGGAAGAGAGAGAGCGACTGGGGGGGAAGAGAGAGAGCGACTGCGGGGGAAGAGAGAGAGCGACTGCGGGGGAAGAGAGAGAGCGACTGGGGGGGGAAGAGAGAGAGCGACTGGGGGGGAAGAGAGAGAGCGACTGGGTGGGAAGAGAGAGAGCGACTGGGGGGGAAGAGAGAGAGCGACTGGGGGGGAAGAGAGAGAGCGACTGGGGGGGAAGAGAGAGAGCGACTGGGGGGGAAGAGAGAGAGCGACTGGGGGGGAAGAGAGAGAGCGACTGGGGGGGTAGAGAGAGAGCGACTGGGGGGGGAAGAGAGAGAGCGACTGGGGGGGAAGAGAGAGAGCGACTGGGGGGGAAGAGAGAGAGCGACTGGGGGGGAAGAGAGAGAGCGACTGGGGGGGAAGAGAGAGAGCGACTGGGGGGGGAATGTAGAGAGCGACTGAGGGGGAAGGGATAGAGCGACTGGGGGGAAGAGAGAGAGCGACTGGGGGGGAAGAGAGAGAGCGACGGGGGGGCAGAGAGAGCGCGACGGGGGGAAGAAAGAGCGCGACGGGGGGGAAGAGAGAGAGCGACGGAGGGGAAGAGAGAGAGCGACGGGGGGGAAGAGAGAGAGCGACGGGGGGGAAGAGAGAGAGCGACGGGGGGGAAGAGAGAGAGCGACGGGGGGGAAGAGAGAGAGCAACGGGGGGGGAAGAGAGAGAGCGACTGGGGGGGAAGAGAGAGAGCGACTGGGGGGGAAGAGAGAGAGCGACGGGGGGAAGAGAGAGAGCGACGGGGGGGAAGAGAGAGAGCGACGGGGGGGAAGAGAGAGAGCGACGGGGGGGAAGAGAGAGAGCGACGGGGGGGAAGAGAGAGAGCGACGGGGGGGAAGAGAGAGAGCGACGGGGGGGAAGAGAGAGAGCGACGGGGGGGAAGAGCGAGAGCGACGGGGGGGAAGAGAGAGAGCGACGGGGGGGAAGAGAGAGAGCGACGGGGGGGAAGGGAGAGAGCGACGGGGGGGAAGGGAGAGAGCGACGGGGGGGAAGGGAGAGAGCGACGGGGGGGAAGGGAGAGAGCGACGGGGGGGAAGAGAGAGAGCGACTGGGGGGAAGAGAGAGAGCGACTGGGGGGGAAGAGAGAGAGCGACTGGGGGGGAAGAGAGAGAGCGACTGGGGGGGAAGAGAGAGAGCGACTGGGGGGGAAGAGAGAGAGCGACTGGGGGGGAAGAGAGAGAGCGACTGGGGGGGAAGAGAGAGAGCGACTGGGGGGAAGAGAGAGAGCGACTGGGGGGAAGAGAGAGAGCGACTGGGGGGAAGAGAGAGAGCGACTGGGGGGAAGAGAGAGCGACTGGGGGGAAGAGAGAGAGCGACGGGGGGGAAGAGAGAGAGCGACTGCAGGGGAAGAGAGAGAGCGACTGGGGGGGAAGAGAGAGAGCGACTGGGGGGGAAGAGAGAGAGCGACGGGGGGAAGAGAGAGCGACGGGGGGAAGAGAGAGCGACGGGGGGGAAGAGAGGGCGACGGGAGGAAGAGTGAGCGGCTGGGGGGGAAGAGAGAGAGCGACTGGGGGGGAAGAGAGAGAGCGACTGGGGGGGAAGAGAGAGAGCGACTGGGGGGGAAGAGAGAGAGCGACTGGGGGGGAAGAGAGAGAGCGACGGGGGGGAAGAGAGAGAGCGACGGGGGGGAAGAGAGAGAGCGACGGGTGGTAAGAGAGAGAGCGACGGGGGGGGAAGAGAGAGAGCGACGGGGGGGGAAGAGAGAGAGCGACGGGGGGGGAAGAGAGAGAGCGACGGGGGGGGAAGAGAGAGAGCGACGGGGGGGGAAGAGAGAGAGCGACGGGGGGGGAAGAGAGAGAGCGACGGGGGGGGAAGAGAGAGAGCGACGGGGGGGGAAGAGAGAGAGCGACGGGGGGGGAAGAGAGAGAGCGACGGGGGGGGAAGAGAGAGAGCGACGGGGGGGGAAGAGAGAGAGCGACGGGGGGGGAAGAGAGAGAGCGACTGGGGGGAAGAGAGAGAGCGGCTGCGGGGGAAGAGAGAGAGCGGCTGGGGGGGGAAGAGAGAGAGCGACTGGGGGGGAAGAGAGAGAGCGACTGGGGGGGAAGAGAGAGAGCGACTGGGGGGGAAGAGAGAGAGCGACTGGGGGGGAAGAGAGAGAGCGACTGGGGGGGAAGAGAGAGAGCTACTGGGGGGGAAGAGAGAGAGCGACTGGGGGGGAAGAGAGAGCGAGACTGGGGGGGAAAGAGAGAGCGACTGGGGGGAAGAGAGAGAGCGACTGGGGGGGAAGAGAGAGAGCGACTGGGGGGAAGCGAGAGAGCGACTGGGGGGAAGCGAGAGAGCGACGGGGGGGGAAGAGAGAGAGCGACTGGGGGGAAGAGAGAGAGCGACTGGGGGGGAAGAGAGAGAGCGACTGGGGGGGGAAGAGAGAGAGCGACTGGGGGGGGAAGGGAGAGAGCGACTGGGGGGGAAGAGAGAGAGCGACTGGGGGGGAAGAGAGAGAGCGACTGGGGGGGAAGAGAGAGAGCGACTGGGGGGGAAGAGAGAGAGCGACTGGGGGGGAAGAGAGAGAGCGACTGGGGGGGAAGAGAGAGAGCGACTGGGGGGGAAGAGAGAGAGCGACTGGGGGGGAAGAGAGAGAGCGACTGGGGGGGAAGAGTGACAGCGACTGGGGGGGAAGAGAGAGAGCGACTGGGGGGGAAGAGAGAGAGCGACTGGGGGGGAAGAGAGAGAGCGACTGGGTGGGAAGAGAGAGAGCGACTGGGGGGGAAGAGAGAGAGCGACTCGGGGGGAAGAGAGAGAGCGACTGGGGGGAAGAGAGAGAGCGACTGGGGGGGAAGAGAGAGAGCAACTGGGGGGGAAGAGAGAGAGCGACTGGGGGGGAAGAGAGAGAGCGACTGGTGGGGAAGAGAGAGAGCGACTGGGGGGGAAGAGAGAGAGCGACTTGGGGGGAAGAGAGAGAGCGACTGGGAAGGAAGAGAGAGAGCGACTGGGGGGGGAATGTAGAGAGCGACTGAGGGT
This sequence comes from Somniosus microcephalus, assembly GCF_052327205.1. NCBI lineage: Eukaryota > Metazoa > Chordata > Chondrichthyes > Squaliformes > Somniosidae > Somniosus > Somniosus microcephalus. Next base: position 94,454 of record NW_028225958.1, read on the forward strand.
GAAGGGATAGAGCGACTGGGGGGAAGAGAGAGAGCGACTGGGGGGGAAGAGAGAGGGCGACTGGGGGGGGGAAGAGAGAGACCGACTGGGGGGGAAGAGAGAGAGCGACTGGGGGGAAGAGAGAGAGAGACTGGGTGGGAAGAGAGAGCGACGGGGGGGAAGAGAGGGCGACGGGAGGAAGAGTGAGCGGCTGGGGGGGAAGAGAGAGAGCGACTGGGGGGGAAGAGAGAGAGCGACTGGGGGGAAGAGAGAGAGCGACTGGGGGGGGAAGAGAGAGAGCGACGGGGGGGAAGAGAGAGAGCGACGGGGGGGAAGAGAGAGAGCGACGGGTGGTAAGAGAGAGAGCGACGGGGGGGGAAGAGAGAGAGCGACGGGGGGGGGAAGAGAGAGAGCGACGGGGGGGGAAGAGAGAGAGCGACGGGGGGGGAAGAGAGAGAGCGACGGGGGGGGAAGAGAGAGAGCGACGGGGGGGGAAGAGAGAGAGCGACGGGGGGGGAAGAGAGAGAGCGACGGGGGGGGAAGAGAGAGAGCGACGGGGGGGGAAGAGTTAGAGCGACGGGGGGGGGAAGAGAGAGAGCGACGGGGGGGGAAGAGAGAGAGCGACGGGGGGGAAGAGTGAGCGCGACGGGGGGGGAAGAGAGAGCGCGACGGGGGGGAAGAGAGAGCGCGACGGGGGGGAAGAGAGAGAGCGACGGAGGGGAAGAGAGAGAGCGACGGGGGGGAAGAGAGAGAGCGACGGGGGGAAGAGAGAGAGCAAAGGGGGGAAGAGAGAGAGCGACTGGGGGGGAAGAGAGAGAGCGACGGGGGGAAGAGAGAGAGCGACTGCGGGGGAAGAGAGAGAGCGACTGGGGGGGAAGAGAGAGAGCGACTGGGGGGGAAGAGAGAGAGCGACTGGGGGGGAAGAGAGAGAGCGACTGGGGGGGAAGAGAGAGAGCGACTGGGGGGGAAGAGAGAGAGCGACGGGGGGGAAGAGAGAGAGCGGCGGGGGGGGGAAGAGAGAGAGCGACGGGGGGGAAGAGAGAGAGCGACGGGGTGGAAGAGAGAGAGCGACGGGTGGTAAGAGAGAGAGCGACGGGGGGGGAAGAGAGAGAGCGACTGGGGGGGAAGAGAGAGAGCGACGGGGGGAAGAGAGAGAGCGACGGGGGGGAAGAGAGAGAGCGACGGGGGGGAAGAGAGACAGCGACGGGGGGGAAGAGAGAGAGCGAAGGGGGTGAAGAGAGAGAGCGACGGGGGGGAAGAGAGAGAGCGACGGGGGGGAAGAGAGAGAGCGACTGGGGGGAAGAGAGAGAGCGACTGGGGGAAGAGAGAGAGCGACTGGGGGGAAGAGAGAGCGACTGGGGGGAAGAGAGAGCGACTGGGGGGAAGAGAGAGAGCGACGGGGGGGAAGAGAGAGAGCGACTGCGGGGGAAGAGAGAGAGCGACTGGGGGGGAAGAGAGAGAGCGACTGGGGGGGGAAGAGAGAGAGCGACTGGGGGGGAAGAGAGAGAGCGACTGGGGGGGAAGAGAGAGAGCGACTGGGGGGGAAGAGAGAGAGCGACTGGGGGGGAAGAGAGAGAGCGACTGGGGGGGAAGAGAGAGAGCGACTGGGGGGGAAGGGAGAGAGCGACTGGGGGGGAAGAGAGAGAGCGACTGGGGGGGAAGAGAGAGAGCGACTGGGGGGGGAAGAGAGAGAGCGACTGGGGGGGAAGAGAGAGAGCGACTGGGGGGGGAAGAGAGAGAGCGACTGGGGGGGAAGAGAGAGAGCGACTGGGGGGGAAGAGAGAGAGCGACTGGGGGGGAAGAGAGAGAGCGACTGGGGGGGAAGAGAGAGAGCGACTGGGGGGGAAGAGAGAGAGCGACTGGGGGGGAAGAGAGAGAGCGACTGGGGGGGAAGAGAGAGAGCGACTGGGGGGGAAGAGAGAGAGCGACTGGGGGGGAAGAGAGAGAGCGACTGGGGGGGAAGAGAGAGAGCGACTGGGGGGGAAGAGAGAGAGCGACTGGGGGGGAAGAGAGAGAGCGACTGGGGGGAAGAGAGAGAGCGACTGGGGGGGGAAGAGAGAGAGCGACTGGGGGGGAAGAGAGAGAGCGACTGCGGGGGAAGAGAGAGAGCGACTGGGGGGGAAGAGAGAGAGCGACTGGGGGGGAAGAGAGAGCGACTGGGGGGGAAGAGAGAGAGCGACTGGGTGGGAAGAGAGAGAGCGACTGGGGGGGAAGAGAGAGAGCGACTGGGGGGGAAGAGAGAGAGCGACTGGGGGGGAAGAGAGAGAGCGACTGGGGGGGAAGAGAGAGAGCGACTGGGGGGGGAAGAGAGAGAGCGACTGGGGGGGAAGAGAGAGAGCGACTGGGGGGGAAGAGAGAGAGCGACTGGGGGGAAGAGAGAGAGCGACTGGGGGGGAAGAGAGAGAGCGACTGGGGGGGTAGAGAGAGAGAGCGACTGGGGGGGAAGAGAGAGAGCGACTGGGGGGGAAGAGAGAGAGCGCGACTGGGGGGGGAAGAGAGAGAGCGACTGGGGGGGAAGAGAGAGAGCGACTGGGGGGGAAGAGAGAGAGCGACTGGGGGGGAAGAGAGAGAGCGACTGGGGGGGAAGAGAGAGAGCGACTGGGGGGGAAGAGAGAGAGCGACTGGGGGGGAAGAGAGAGAGCGACTGGGGGGGAAGAGAGAGAGCGACTGGGGGGGAAGAGAGAGAGCGACTGGGGGGGAAGAGAGAGAGCGACTGGGGGGGGAATGTAGAGAGCGACTGAGGGGGAAGGGATAGAGCGACTGGGGGGAAGAGAGAGAGCGACTGGGGGGGAAGAGAGAGAGCGACGGGGGGGCAGAGAGAGCGACGGGGGGGCAGAAAGAGCGCGACGGGGGGGAAGAGAGAGAGCGACGGAGGGGAAGAGAGAGAGCGACGGGGGGAAGAGAGAGAGCGACGGGGGGGAAGAGAGAGAGCGACGGGGGGGAAGAGAGAGAGCGACGGGGGGGAAGAGAGAGAGCGACGGGGGGGAAGAGAGAGAGCGACGGGGGGGAAGAGAGAGAGCGACGGGGGGAAGAGAGAGAGCAACGGGGGGAAGAGAGAGAGCGACTGGGGGGGAAGAGAGAGAGCGACGGGGGGAAGAGAGAGAGCGACGGGGGGAAGAGAGAGAGCGACGGGGGGAAGAGAGAGAGCGACGGGGGGGAAGAGAGAGAGCGACGGGGGGGAAGAGAGAGAGCGACGGGGGGGAAGAGAGAGAGCGACGGGGGGGAAGAGAGAGAGCGACGGGGGGGAAGAGAGAGAGCGACGGGGGGGAAGAGAGAGAGCGACGGGGGGGAAGAGAGAGAGCGACGGGGGGGAAGAGAGAGAGCGACGGGGGGGAAGAGAGAGAGCGACGGGGGGGAAGAGAGAGAGCGACGGGGGGGAAGAGAGAGAGCGACGGGGGGAAGAGAGAGAGCGACGGGGGGAAGAGAGAGAGCGACGGGGGGGAAGGGAGAGAGCGACGGGGGGGAAGAGAGAGAGCGACTGGGGGGGAAGAGAGAGAGCGACTGGGGGAAGAGAGAGAGCGACGGGGGGAAGAGAGAGAGCGACTGGGGGGGAAGAGAGAGAGCGACTGGGGGAAGAGAGAGAGCGACTGGGGGGAAGAGAGAGAGCGACTGGGGGGAAGAGAGAGAGCGACTGGGGGGAAGAGAGAGAGCGACTGGGGGGAAGAGAGAGAGCGACTGGGGGGAAGAGAGAGAGCGACTGGGGGGAAGAGAGAGAGCGACTGGGGGGAAGAGAGAGCGACTGGGGGGAAGAGAGAGAGCGACGGGGGGGAAGAGAGAGAGCGACTGCAGGGGAAGAGAGAGAGCGACTGGGGGGGAAGAGAGAGAGCGACTGGGGGGGAAGAGAGAGAGCGACTGGGGGGGAAGAGAGAGAGCGACGGGGGGAAGAGAGAGCGACGGGGGGAAGAGAGGGCGACGGGAGGAAGAGTGAGCGGCTGGGGGGGAAGAGAGAGAGCGACTGGGGGGGAAGAGAGAGAGCGACTGGGGGGAAGAGAGAGAGCGACTGGGGGGGGAAGAGAGAGAGCGACGGGGGGGAAGAGAGAGAGCGACGGGGGGGAAGAGAGAGAGCGACGGGGGGGAAGAGAGAGAGCGACGGGTGGTAAGAGAGAGAGCGACGGGGGGGAAGAGAGAGAGCGACTGGGGGGGAAGAGAGAGAGCGGCTGCGGGGGAAGAGAGAGAGCGGCTGGGGGGGAAGAGAGAGAGCGACTGGGGGGGAAGAGAGAGAGCGACTGGGGGGGAAGAGAGAGAGCGACTGGGGGGGAAGAGAGAGAGCTACTGGGGGGGAAGAGAGAGAGCGACTGGGGGGGAAGAGAGAGAGCGACTGGGGGGGAAAGAGAGAGCGACTGGGGGGGAAAGAGAGAGCGACTGGGGGGAAAGAGAGAGCGACTGGGGGGAAGAGAGAGAGCGACTGGGGGGAAGAGAGAGAGCGACTGGGGGGGAAGAGAGAGAGCGACTGGGGGGAAGCGAGAGAGCGACTGGGGGGGAAGAGAGAGAGCGACTGGGGGGGAAGAGAGAGAGCGACTGGGGGGGAAGGGAGAGAGCGACTGGGGGGAAGAGAGAGAGCGACTGGGGGGGAAGAGTGAGAGCGACTGGGGGGGAAGAGAGAGAGCGACTGGGGGGGAAGAGAGAGAGCGACTGGGGGGGAAGAGAGAGAGCGACTGGGGGGGAAGAGAGAGAGCGACTGGGGGGGAAGAGAGAGAGCGACTGGGGGGGAAGAGAGAGAGCGACTGGGGGGGAAGAGAGAGAGCGACTGGGGCGGAAGAGAGAGAGCGACTGGGGGGGAAGAGAGAGAGCGACTGGGGGGGAAGAGTGACAGCGACTGGGGGGGAAGAGAGAGAGCGACTGGGGGGGAAGAGAGAGAGCGACTGGGGGGGAAGAGAGAGAGCGACTGGGTGGGAAGAGAGAGAGCGACTGGGGGGGAAGAGAGAGAGCGACTCGGGGGGGAAGAGAGAGAGCGACTGGGGGGAAGAGAGAGAGCGACTGGGGGAAGAGAGAGAGCGACTGGGGGGGAAGAGAGAGAGCGACTGGGGGGGAAGAGAGAGAGCGACTGGGGGGGAAGAGAGAGAGCGACTGGGGGGGAAGAGAGAGAGCGACTGGGGGGGGGAAGAGAGAGAGCGACTGGGGGGGGAAGAGAGAGAGCGACTGGGGTGGAAGAGAGAGAGCGACTTGGGGGGAAGAGAGAGAGCGACTGGGGAAGGAAGAGAGAGAGCGACTGGGGGGGGAATGTAGAGAGCGACTGAGGGTGAAGGGATAGAGCGACTGGGGGGAAGAGAGAGAGCGACTGGGGGGGGAAGAGAGAGGGCGACTGGGGGGGGAAGAGAGAGACCGACTGGTGGGGAAGAGAGAGAGCGACTGGGGTGGAAGAGAGAGAGCGACTTGGGGGGAAGAGAGAGAGCGACTGGGAAGGAAGAGAGAGAGCGACTGGGGGGGGAATGTAGAGAGCGACTGAGGGTGAAGGGATAGAGCGACTGGGGGGAAGAGAGAGAGCGACTGGGGGGGAAGAGAGAGGGCGACTGGGGGGGGAAGAGAGAGACCGACTGGGGGGGAAGAGAGAGAGCGACTGGGTGGGAAGAGAGAGAGCGACGGGGGGGAAGAGAGAGAGCGACGGGGGAAGAGAGAGAGCGACGGGGGGGGAAGAGAGAGAGCGACGGGGGGGAAGAGAGAGAGCGACGGGGGGGAAGAGTGAGCGCGACGGGGGGGAAGAGTGAGCGCGACGGGGGGGAAGAGTGAGCGCGACGGGGGGGAAGAGAGAGCGCGACGGGGGGGAAGAGAGAGCGCGACGGGGGGAGGGAAGAGAGAGAGCGACGGAGGGGAAGAGAGAGAGCGACGGGGGGAAGAGAGGAGCGACGGGGGGAAGAGAGACAGCGACGGGGGGAAGAGAGACAGCGACGGGGGGGAAGAGAGACAGCGACGGGGGGGAGAGAGAGAGACAGCGAAGGGGGGGAAGAGAGAGAGCGACGGGGGGGGGGAAGAGAGAGAGCGACGGGGGGAAGAGAGAGAGCGACGGGGGGGAAGAGAGAGAGCGACTGGGGGAAGAGAGAGAGCGACTGGGGGGAAGAGAGAGCAACTGGGGGGAAGAGAGAGAGCGACGGGGGGGAAGAGAGAGAGCGACGGGGGGGAAGAGAGAGAGCGACTGCGGGGGAAGAGAGAGAGCGACTGGGGGGGAAGAGAGAGAGCGACTGGGGGGGAAGAGAGAGAGCGACTGGGGGGGAAGAGAGAGAGCGACTGGGGGGGAAGAGAGAGAGCGACTGGGGGGAGAGAGAGAGAGCGACTGGGGGGGAAGAGAGAGAGCGACTGGGGGGGAAGAGAGAGAGCGACTGGGGGGGAAGAGGAGAGAGCGACTGGGGGGGAAGAGAGAGAGCGACTGGGGGGGAAGAGAGAGAGCGACTGGGGGGAAGAGAGAGAGCGACTGGGGGGGAAGAGAGAGAGCGACTGGGGGGGAAGAGAGAGAGCGACTGGGGGGGAAGAGAGAGAGCGACTGGGGGGGAAGAGAGAGAGCGACTGGGGGGGAAGAGAGAGAGCGACTGGGGGGGAAGAGAGAGAGCGACTGGGGGGGAAGAGAGAGAGCGACTGGGGGGGAAGAGAGAGAGCGACTGGGGGGGAAGAGAGAGAGCGACTGGGGGGGAAGAGAGAGAGCGACTGGGGGGGAAGAGAGAGAGCGACTGGGGGGGAAGAGAGAGAGCGACTGGGGGGAAGAGAGAGAGCGACTGGGGGGAAGAGAGAGAGCGACTGGGGGGGAGAGAGAGAGCGACTGGGGGGAAGAGAGAGAGCGACTGGGGGGAAGAGAGAGAGCGACTGGGGGGGAAGAGAGAGAGCGACTGGGGGGGAAGAGAGAGCGACTGGGGGGAAGAGAGAGAGCGACTGGGGGGGAAGAGAGAGAGCGACTGGGGGGGAAGAGAGAGAGCGACTGGGGGGGAAGAGAGAGAGCGACTGGGGGGGAAGAGAGAGAGCGACTGGGGGGGAAGAGAGAGAGCGACTGGGGGGGAAGAGAGAGAGCGACTGCGGGGGGAAGAGAGAGAGCGACTGGGGGGGAAGAGAGAGAGCGACTGGGGGGGAAGAGAGAGAGCGACTGGGGGGGAAGAGAGAGAGCGACTGGGGGGGAAGAGAGAGAGCGACTGGGGGGGAAGAGAGAGAGCGACTGGGGGGGAAGAGAGAGAGCGACTGGGGGGGGAATGTAGAGAGCGACTGAGGGGGAAGGGATAGAGCGACTGGGGGGAAGAGAGAGAGCGACTGGGGGGAAGAGAGAGAGCGACGGGGGGGCAGAGAGAGCGCGACGGGGGGAAGAAGAGAGCGCGACGGGGGGGAAGAGAGAGAGCGACGGGGGGAAGAGAGAGAGCGACGGAGGGGAAGAGAGAGAGCGACGGGGGGGAAGAGAGAGAGCGACGGGGGGAAGAGAGAGAGCGACTGGGGGGAAGAGAGAGAGCGACGGGGGGGAAGAGAGAGAGCGACGGGGGGAAGAGAGAGAGCGACGGGGGGGAAGAG
>NW_028225959.1:0-101504 GCF_052327205.1 Somniosus microcephalus
CGAGAGAGGGAGAGACAGGCGAGTGAGGGAGAGGGAGAGACAGGCGAGTGAGGGAGAGGGAGAGACAGGCGAGTGAGGGAGAGAGACAGGCGAGTGAGGGAGAGAGAGACAGGCGAGTGAGAGAGAGAGACAGGCGAGTGAGGGAGGGAGAGAGACAGGCGAGTGAGGGAGAGAGAGAGACAGGCGAGTGAGGGGAAGAGAGAGAGACAGGCGAGTGAGGGAGAGAGAGAGACAGGCGAGTGAGGGAGAGAGAGAGAGGCGAGTGAGAGAGAGAGAGAGAGAGGCGAGTGAGGGAGAGAGAGAGACAGGCGAGAGAGGGAGGGAGAGAGACAGGCGAGCGAGGGAGAGAGGGACAGGCGAGTGAGGGAGAGAGAGAGACAGGCGAGTGAGGGAGAGAGAGACAGGCGAGTGAGGAAGAGAGAGAGAGAGAGGCGAGTGAGGGAGAGAGAGACAGGCGAGTGAGGGAGAGAGAGAGACAGGTGAGTGAGGGAGAGAGAGACACAGGCGAGTGAGGGACAGAGAGAGAGAGAGGTGAGTGAGGGAGAGAGAGAGAGACAGGTGAGTGAGGGAGAGAGAGAGACAGGTGAGTGAGGGAGGGAGAGAGACAAGCGAGTGAGGGAGAGAGAGAGAGACAGGCAATAAAAAGAAAATTCTACAACATCCAAATCCCAATCAAAATCTGGCTCAAAATTTTTGACAGCATAATCCTGCCCATTGCACTGTACGGTAGTGAAGTATGGGGCCCGCTAAATCACCAAAGCTACACTAAATGGGAAAAACACACAATAGAAGCCCTACATGCAGAATTCTGCCGAAGCATCCTTCGCACCCAAAGGAAAACGCCAACAAATGCATGCAGAGCCGAACTAGGCAGATACCCACTGATAATAAACATCCAAAAACGAGCACTAAACTTCCTAAATCACCTCAAATCTAGCTCCCCAGACACCCTTCATTTCAAAGCCTTTCAGACCCAAGAGCTAAACCCAGAAAAGAGTCCCCTGAGTCAGCTGCTACTGAAACTAAGTACTCAGCCGGACCCTGACCAGCCCCAGACCAACACAGCCGTCCAAACACCAATCCGAGTGAACCAAATCATTAAAAAATGCAAAGAAACCTACCTGGAACATTGGAACCAAATAACCGAAAGCCAAAGCAGATTAGAATGTTACCGGGCCCTAAAAAGAGAATATAAACTGGCAGACTACCTCACGACCATCAGAGACACAAAACAGAGACAGACCCTCACCAGGTACAGACTAAGCGACCACCAACTGGAAATTGAAAAAGGCAGATACAAGAAATCCTGGCAGCCTAGAGAGAATAGAATATGCGATCAATGTCTGGCTGGCGAGGTTGAAACAGAAATGCATTTCCTCCTAAAATGCGAAAAATTCAACACATCAAGAAACATATTATTCAACAAGCTAAGCCAAACAACCCCAGATTTCAAGGAATTGGATGACCTGTCAAAATTGAGATTAGTCCTAGGAGAAGGAGACAGACCATACCTTGGGGCAAAATATGTAACAACATGTCACAACCTGAGGACGGTTTAAAAGTAAGACTGTTTAAAATTAATATTGAACGTACCAAATGAAGTAGAAAGACTGTTTAAAATTAATATTGTTTAAAAGTAATATTGTATATACCCAACAAATGTCAAATCGATTGACACCTACAGAATGTTGGAAAACTGTACCATTTTGCAATGTAAGCTTTGGCAATATGGTTCTCTGTAAACTTTCATGCCAATAAAGCATTTGAACTGAACTGAAAACTGAACTGAGAGAGAGAGAGAGACAGGCGAGGGAGAGAGAGAGAGAGAGAGACAGGCGAGTGAGGGAGAGAGAGAGAGACAGGCGAGTGAGAGAGAGAGAGAGACAGGTGAGTGAGGGAGAGAGAGACAGGCGAGTGAGGGAGAGAGAGAGACAGGCGAGTGAGGGAGAGAGAGAGACAGGTGAGTGAGGGAGAGAGAGAGACAGGCGAGTGAGGGAGAGAGAGACAGGTGAGTGAGAGAGAGAGACAAATGAGTGAGGGAGAGAGAGAGAGGCGAGTGAGGGAGAGAGAGACAGGTGAGTGAGGGAGAGAGAGAGACAGGCGAGTGAGGGAGAGAGAGAGACAGGTGAGTGAGGGAGAGAGAGACAGGCGAGTGAGTGAGAGAGAGACAGGCGAGTGAGGGAGAGAGAGACAGGCGAGTGAGGGAGAGAGAGACAGGCGAGTGAGGGAGAGAGAGAGACAGGCGAGTGAGGGAGAGAGAGAGACAGGTGTGTGAGGGAGAGAGAGACAGGCGAGAGAGGGAGAGAGAGAGGCAGGCGAGTGAGGGAGAGAGAGAGACAGGCGAGTGAAGGTGAGAGAGAGACAGGCAAGTGAGGGAGAGAGAGAGACAGGCGAGTGAGGGAGAGAGAGACAGGCGAGTGAGGGAGAGAGAGAGACAGGCGAGTGAGGGAGAGAGAGAGACAGGCGAGTGAGGGAGAGAGAGAGACAGACGAGTGAGGGAGAGAGAGAGACAGGCGAGGGAGGGAGAGAGAGGCAGGCGAGTGATGGAGAGAGAGAGACAGGCGAGTGAGGGAGAGAGAGAGAGACAGGCGAGTGAGGGAGAGAGAGAGACAGGCGAGTGAGGGAGAGAGAGAAACAGGCGAGTGAGGGAGAGAGCGAGACAGGCGAGTGAGGGAGAGAGAGAGACAGGCGAGTGAGGGAGAGAGAGACAGGCGAGTGAGGGAGAGAGAGACAGGCGAGTGAGGGAGAGAGAGAGGCAGGCGAGTGAGGGAGAGAGAGAGACACGCGAGTGAGGGAGAGAGAGACAGGCGAGAGAGGGAGAGAGAGAGACAGGCGAGTGAGGGAGAGAGAGACAGACGAGTGAGGGAGAGAGAGACAGGCAAGTGAGGGAGAGAGAGAGACAGGCGAGTGAGGGAGAGAGAGACAGGTGAGTGAGGGAGAGAGAGACAGGCGAGTGAGGGAGAGAGAGAGACAGGCCAGTGAGGGGGAGAGAGACAGGCGAGTGAGGGAGAGAGAGAGTCAGGCGAGTGAGGGAGGGAGAGACAGGCGAGTGAGGGAGAGAGAGACAGGCAAGTGAGGGAGAGAGAGACAGGCGAGTGAGGGAGAGGGAGAGACAGGCGAGTGAGGGAGAGAGAGAGACAGGCGAGTGAGGGAGAGAGAGAGACAGGCGAGTGAGGGAGAGAGAGACAGGCGAGTGAGGGAGAGAGGGACAGGCGAGAGAGGGAGAGAGAGACAGGCGAGTGAGGGAGAGGGAGAGACAGGCGAGTGAGGGAGAGAGAGACAGGCGAGAGAGGGAGAGAGAGACAGGTGAGTGAGGGAGGGAGAGAGAGACAGGCGAGTGAGGGAGAGAGAGAGACAGGCGTGTGAGGGAGAGAGCGAGACAGGCGAGTGAGGGAGAGAGAGAGACAGGCGAGTGAGGGAGGGAGAGAGACAGGCGAGTGAGGGAGGGAGAGAGACAGGCGAGTGAGGGAGAGAGAGAGACAGGCGAGTGAGGGAGAGAGAGAGACAGGCGAGTGAGGGAGAGAGAGAGACAGGTGAGTGAAGGTGAGAGAGAGACAGGCGAGTGAGGGAGAGAGGGAGACAGGCGAGTGAGGGAGAGAGCGAGACAGGCGAGTGAGGGAGAGAGAGAGACAGGCGTGTGAGGGAGAGAGCGAGACAGGCGAGTGAGGGAGAGAGAGAGACAGGCGAGTGAGTGAGGGAGAGAGACAGGCGAGTGAGGGAGGGAGAGAGACAGGCGAGTGAGGGAGAGAGAGAGACAGGCGAGTGAGGGAGGGAGAGAGACAGGCGAGTGAGGGAGAGAGAGACAGGCGAGTGAGGGAGAGAGAGAGACAGGTGAGTGAGGGAGAGAGAGAGACAGGCGAGTGAGGGAGAGAGAGACAGGCGAGTGAAGGTGAGAGAGAGACAGGCGAGTGAGGGAGAGAGAGAGACAGGCGAGTGAGGGAGAGAGAGACAGGCGAGTGAGGGAGAGAGAGAGACAGGCGAGTGAGGGAGAGAGAGAGACAGGTGAGTGAGGGAGAGGGAGAGGCAGGCGAGTGAGGGAGAGAGAGACAGGCGAGTGAAGGTGAGAGAGAGACAGGCGAGTGAGGGAGAGAGAGAGACAGGTGAGTGAGGGAGAGAGAGACAGGCGAGTGAAGGTGAGAGAGACAGGCGAGTGAGGGAGAGAGAGAGACAGGCGAGTGAGGGAGAGAGAGACAGGCGAGTGAGGGAGAGGGAGAGACAGGCGAGTGAGGGAGAGGGAGAGACAGGCGAGTGAGGGAGAGGGAGAGACAGGCGAGTGAGGGAGAGAGACAGGCGAGTGAGGGAGAGAGAGACAGGCGAGTGAGAGAGAGAGACAGGCGAGTGAGGGAGAGAGAGAGACAGGCGAGTGAGGGAGAGAGAGAGACAGGCGAGTGAGAGAAAGAGAGAGAGACAGGCGAGTGAGGGGGAGAGAGAGACAGGCGAGTGAGGGAGAGAGAGAGACAGGCGAGTGAGGGAGAGAGAGACAGGCGAGTGAGGGAGAGAGAGAGAGAGGCGAGTGAGGGAGAGAGAGAGACAGGCGAGAGAGGGAGGGAGAGAGGCAGGCGAGCGAGGGAGAGAGAGACAGGTGAGTGAGGGAGAGAGAGAGACAGGCGAGTGAGGGAGAGAGAGACAGGCGAGTCAGGAAGAGAGAGAGAGAGAGGCGAGTGAGGGAGAGAGAGACAGGCGAGTGAGGGAGAGAGAGAGACAGGTGAGTGAGGGAGAGAGAGACACAGGCGAGTGAGGGAGAGAGAGAGAGACAGGTGAGTGAGGGAGAGAGAGACAGGCGAGTGAGGGAGAGAGAGAGACAGGCGAGTGAGGGAGAGAGAGCGAGACAGGTGAGTGAGGGAGAGAGAGAGACAGGTGAGTGAGGGAGGGAGAGAGACAGGCGAGTGAGGGAGAGAGAGAGACAGGCGAGTGAGGGAGAGAGAGAGACAGGTGAGTGAGGGAGAGAGAGACAGGCGAGTGAGGGAGAGGGAGAGACAGGCGAGTGAGGGAGAGAGAGACAGGCGAGAGAGGGAGAGAGAGACAGGTGAGTGAGGGAGGGAGAGAGAGACAGGCGAGTGAGGGAGAGAGAGACAGGCGAGTGAGGGAGAGAGAGAGACAGGCGTGTGAGGGGGAGAGCAAGACAGGCGAGTGAGGGAGAGAGAGAGACAGGCGAGTGAGGGAGAGAGAGACAGGCGAGTGAGGGAGAGAGAGAGACAGGCGAGTGAGGGAGAGAGAGAGACAGGCGAGTGAGGGAGAGAGAGAGACAGGCGAGTGAGGGAGAGAGAGAGACAGGTGAGTGAGGGAGAGAGAGACAGGCGAGTGAGGGAGAGAGAGAGACAGGTGAGTGAGGGAGAGAGAGAGACAGGTGAGTGAGGGAGAGGGAGAGACAGGCGAGTGAGGGAGAGAGAGGCAGGCGAGTGAAATTGAGAGAGAGACAGGCGAGTGAGGGAGAGAGAGACAGGCGAGTGAGGGAGAGAGAGACAGGCGAGTGAGGGAGAGAGAGAGACAGGCGAGTGAGGGACAGAGAGAGACAGGCGAGTGAGGGAGAGGGAGAGACAGGCGAGTGAGGGAGAGAGAGACAGGCGAGTGAAGGTGAGAGAGAGGCAGGCGAGTGAGGGAGAGAGAGAGACAGGTGAGTGAGGGAGAGAGAGACAGGCGAGTGAGGGAGAGAGAGAGACAGGCGAGTGAGGGAGAGAGAGAGACAGGCGAGTGAGGGAGAGAGAGACAGGCGAGTGAGGGAGAGGGAGAGACAGGCGAGTGAGGGACAGGGAGAGACAGGCGAGTGAGGGAGAGGGAGAGACAGGTGAGTGAGGGAGAGAGACAGGCGAGTGAGGGAGAGAGACAGGCGAGTGAGGGGGAGAGAGAGAGACAGGCGAGTGAGGGGGAGAGAGAGACAGGCGAGTGAGGGAGAGAGAGAGACAGGCGAGTGAGGGAGAGAGAGACAGGCGAGTGAAGGTGAGAGAGAGACAGGCGAGTGAGGGAGAGAGAGAGACAGGTGAGTGAGGGAGAGAGAGACAGGCGAGTGAGGGAGAGAGAGAGACAGGCGAGTGAGGGAGAGAGAGAGACAGGCGAGTGAGGGAGAGAGAGACAGGTGAGTGAGGGAGAGGGAGAGACAGGCGAGTGAGGGAGAGGGAGAGACAGGCGAGTGAGGGAGAGGGAGAGACAGGCGAGTGAGGGAGAGGGAGAGACAGGCGAGTGAGGGAGAGAGAGACAGGCGAGTGAGAGAGAGAGACAGGCGAGTGAGGGAGAGAGACAGGCGAGTGAGGGAGAGAGAGAGACAGGCGAGTGAGGGAGAGAGAGAGACAAGCGAGTGAGGGGAAGAGAGAGAGACGGGCGAGTGAGGGGGAGAGAGAGACAGGCGAGTGAGGGAGAGAGAGAGACAGGCGAGTGAGGGAGAGAGAGACAGGCGAGTGAGGGAGAGAGAGAGAGAGGCGAGTGAGGGAGAGAGAGAGACAGGCGAGAGAGGGAGGGAGAGAGACAGGCGAGCGAGGGAGAGAGAGACAGGCGAGTGAGGGAGAGAGAGAGACAGGCGAGTGAGGGAGAGAGAGACAGGCGAGTGAGGAAGAGAGAGAGAGAGAGGCGAGTGAGGGAGAGAGAGACAGGCGAGTGAGGGAGAGAGAGAGACAGGTGAGTGAGGAGAGAGAGACACAGGCGAGTGAGGGAGAGACAGGCGAGTGAGGGAGAGAGAGAGACAGGCGAGTGAGGGAGAGAGAGAGACAGGCGAGTGAGGGAGAGAGAGACAGGCGAGTGAGGGAGAGGGAGAGACAGGCGAGTGAGGGAGAGCGAGAGACAGGCGAGTGAGGGAGAGACAGGTGAGTGAGGGAGAGAGACAGGCGAGTGAGGGAGAGAGAGAGACAGGCGAGTGAGGGGGAGAGAGAGAGACAGGCGAGTGAGGGGGAGAGAGAGACAGGCGAGTGAGGGAGAGAGAGAGACAGGCGAGTGAGGGAGAGAGAGACAGGCGAGTGAAGGTGAGAGAGAGACAGGCAAGTGAGGGAGAGAGAGAGACAGGTGAGTGAGGGGAGAGAGAGACAGGCGAGTGAGGGAGAGAGAGAGACAGGCGAGTGAGGGAGAGAGAGAGACAGGTGAGTGAGGGAGAGAGAGAGACAGGCGAGTGAGGGAGAGAGAGACAGGCGAGAGAGGGAGAGACAGGCGAGTGAGGGAGAGGGAGAGACAGGCGAGTGAGGGAGAGGGAGAGACAGGCGAGTGAGGGAGAGAGACAGGCGAGTGAGGGAGAGAGAGACAGGCGAGTGAGAGAGAGAGACAGGCGAGTGAGGGAGGGAGAGAGACAGGCGAGTGAGGGAGAGAGAGAGACAGGCGAGTGAGGGGAAGAGAGAGAGACAGGCGAGTGAGGGAGAGAGAGAGACAGGCGAGTGAGGGAGAGAGAGACAGTCGAGTGAGAGAGAGAGAGAGAGAGGCGAGTGAGGGAGAGAGAGAGACAGGCGAGAGAGGGAGGGAGAGAGACAGGCGAGCGAGGGAGAGAGGGACAGGCGAGTGAGGGAGAGAGAGAGACAGGCGAGTGAGGGAGAGAGAGACAGGCGAGTGAGGAAGAGAGAGAGAGAGAGAGGCGAGTGAGGGAGAGAGAGACAGGCGAGTGAGGGAGAGAGAGAGACAGGTGAGTGAGGGAGAGAGAGACACAGGCGAGTGAGGGACAGAGAGAGAGAGAGGTGAGTGAGGGAGAGAGAGAGAGACAGGTGAGTGAGGGAGAGAGAGAGACAGGTGAGTGAGGGAGGGAGAGAGACAAGCGAGTGAGGGAGAGAGAGAGAGACAGGCAATAAAAAGAAAATTCTACAACATCCAAATCCCAATCAAAATCTGGCTCAAAATTTTTGACAGCATAATCCCTGCCCATTGCACTGTACGGTAGTGAAGTATGGGGCCCGCTAAATCACCAAAGCTACACTAAATGGGAAAAACACACAATAGAAGCCCTACATGCAGAATTCTGCCGAAGCATCCTTCGCACCCAAAGGAAAACGCCAACAAATGCATGCAGAGCCGAACTAGGCAGATACCCACTGATAATAAACATCCAAAAACGAGCACTAAACTTCCTAAATCACCTCAAATCTAGCTCCCCAGACACCCTTCATTTCAAAGCCTTTCAGACCCAAGAGCTAAACCCAGAAAAGAGTCCCCTGAGTCAGCTGCTACTGAAACTAAGTACTCAGCCGGACCCTGACCAGCCCCAGACCAACACAGCCGTCCAAACACCAATCCGAGTGAACCAAATCATTAAAAAATGCAAAGAAACCTACCTGGAACATTGGAACCAAATAACCGAAAGCCAAAGCAGATTAGAATGTTACCGGGCCCTAAAAAGAGAATATAAACTGGCAGACTACCTCACGACCATCAGAGACACAAAACAGAGACAGACCCTCACCAGGTACAGACTAAGCGACCACCAACTGGAAATTGAAAAAGGCAGATACAAGAAATCCTGGCAGCCTAGAGAGAATAGAATATGCGATCAATGTCTGGCTGGCGAGGTTGAAACAGAAATGCATTTCCTCCTAAAATGCGAAAAATTCAACACATCAAGAAACATATTATTCAACAAGCTAAGCCAAACAACCCCAGATTTCAAGGAATTGGATGATCTGTCAAAATTGAGATTAGTCCTAGGAGAAGGAGACAGACCATACCTTGGGGCAAAATATGTAACAACATGTCACAACCTGAGGACGGTTTAAAAGTAAGACTGTTTAAAATTAATATTGAACGTACCAAATGAAGTAGAAAGACTGTTTAAAATTAATATTGTTTAAAAGTAATATTGTATATACCCAACAAATGTCAAATCGATTGACACCTACAGAATGTTGGAAAACTGTACCATTTTGCAATGTAAGCTTTGGCAATATGGTTCTCTGTAAACTTTCATGCCAATAAAGCATTTGAACTGAACTGAAAACTGAACTGAGAGAGAGAGAGAGACAGGCGAGGGAGAGAGAGAGAGAGAGAGACAGGCGAGTGAGGGAGAGAGAGAGAGACAGGCGAGTGAGAGAGAGAGAGAGACAGGTGAGTGAGGGAGAGAGAGACAGGCGAGTGAGGGAGAGAGAGAGACAGGCGAGTGAGGGAGAGAGAGAGACAGGTGGGTGAGGGAGAGAGAGAGACAGGCGAGTGAGGGAGAGAGAGACAGGTGAGTGAGAGAGAGAGACAAATGAGTGAGGGAGAGAGAGAGAGGCGAGTGAGGGAGAGAGAGAGACAGGTGAGTGAGGGAGAGAGAGAGACAGGCGAGTGAGGGAGAGAGAGAGACAGGTGAGTGAGGGAGAGAGAGACAGGCGAGTGAGTGAGAGAGAGACAGGCGAGTGAGGGAGAGAGAGACAGGCGAGTGAGGGAGAGAGAGACAGGCGAGTGAGGGAGAGAGAGAGAGACCGAGTGAGGGAGAGAGAGAGACAGGTGTGTGAGGGAGAGAGAGACAGGCGAGAGAGGGAGAGAGAGAGGCAGGCGAGTGAGGGAGAGAGAGAGACAGGCGAGTGAAGGTGAGAGAGAGACAGGCAAGTGAGGGAGAGAGAGAGACAGGCGAGTGAGGGAGAGAGAGACAGGCGAGTGAGGGAGAGAGAGAGACAGGCGAGTGAGGGAGAGAGAGAGACAGGCGAGTGAGGGAGAGAGAGAGACAGACGAGTGAGGGAGAGAGAGAGACAGGCGAGGGAGGGAGAGAGAGGCAGGCGAGTGATGGAGAGAGAGAGACAGGCGAGTGAGGGAGAGAGAGAGAGACAGGCGAGTGAGGGAGAGAGAGAGACAGGCGAGTGAGGGAGAGACAGAAACAGGCGAGTGAGGGAGAGAGCGAGACAGGCGAGTGAGGGAGAGAGAGAGACAGGCGAGTGAGGGAGAGAGAGACAGGCGAGTGAGGGAGAGAGAGACAGGCGAGTGAGGGAGAGAGAGAGGCAGGCGAGTGAGGGAGAGAGAGAGACACGCGAGTGAGGGAGAGAGAGACAGGCGAGAGAGGGAGAGAGAGAGACAGGCGAGTGAGGGAGAGAGAGACAGACGAGTGAGGGAGAGAGAGACAGGCAAGTGAGGGAGAGAGAGAGAGGCGAGTGAGGGAGAGAGAGACAGGTGAGTGAGGGAGAGAGAGACAGGCGAGTGAGGGAGAGAGAGAGACAGGCCAGTGAGGGGGAGAGAGACAGGCGAGTGAGGGAGAGAGAGAGTCAGGCGAGTGAGGGAGGGAGAGACAGGCGAGTGAGGGAGAGAGAGACAGGCAAGTGAGGGAGAGAGAGACAGGCGAGTGAGGGAGAGGGAGAGACAGGCGAGTGAGGGAGAGAGAGAGACAGGCGAGTGAGGGTCTAGTGTGGTGGATTATACAATCACTGACCTGGACCCCTGCGATATCAACGCATTCACTGTCAGGCAGCAATCCCCCCTCTCAGACCATAACCAAATAAATGTGTACCTTAAACTTTCTGCCCAAACTACAGACACAAAAAAGGAACCCAGTAAGCTACATAAAATAAACCAGACATACAGATGGGCCCCAGACAGTGGAGATAAATTCATCACAGCACTAAATTCACCTGATCTCACAAGTAAAATTTCAAAATTTAAAGAAAATCTATATGAGATCACCAGAGATGGGGTAAACATGGCCATAGAGGATATAAATATGATCTTTCATGAGGCAGCTGTAAAAGCCGACCTCGTGAAACAGAAGAGGAAGAGTCACAAAAGACAAAATAAAAATAAGAAATGGTTTGACCACGAATGCAAAAATGCCAGAAAAGACCTGAGAAAAATATCAAACCAAAAGCATCGCCAACCAAACAATCCGGACCTACGTACTAGATACAATGAAACCCTCAAAAGATATAAACACACCATTAGGAACAAAACACAAAACTATACCCACAAAATACTAGAAGAAATTGAAAACTCCACCAACCCAAAACAAT
Source organism: Somniosus microcephalus (assembly GCF_052327205.1). Lineage (NCBI taxonomy): Eukaryota > Metazoa > Chordata > Chondrichthyes > Squaliformes > Somniosidae > Somniosus > Somniosus microcephalus. The sequence continues at coordinate 10,872 of NW_028225959.1, forward strand.
TCTGGGAAATGTGGAATAACCTGAGTACAACACAATTGCAAGCATTACCAATCCAAGATGGCGACATCTGGAGAACACATTTTGAAAACCTCTACAAAGACATCCCAATAAACGAAACAAACCCAAGTCAACATCAGGTCACAGAAAAACTCCACACATTAGAAGCAACAATCAAAGACAACCAAAACCCTCTAGACTCCCCAATCACATGGAAAGAAATGGCCACAAAAACAAAATCTCTCCACCTAAAGAAAGCCTGTGGCCCAGACAACATCAAAAATGAAATGCTCAAGTTCAGCAATATGGAGATGCAGGGTGCGGTACTCAAATTATTCAACATCATATTACGTTCAGGCTGTTTTCCCGATATCTGGTGCCAAGGACTAATCTCCCCCATATATAAAAGCGGAAACAAATCAGACCCAAATAACTACCGCGGCATCTGTGTCAACAGTTGTCTAGGGAAGTTATTCTGCAGTATTCTAAATAGTAGATTACTTGATTTTCTTAACAAACATAATATCCTCAGAAAAAACCAAATAGGCTTTCTCCCAAAACACCGCACCGCCGACCATATCTATACCCTTCACACCCTCATTGAAAAACATATACACCAAACAAAAAATGGGAAAATATTCGCCTGTTTCATCGACTTCAAGAAAGCCTTTGACTCTATATGGCACGAAGGGCTCTATTATAAACTTCTTCAATGTGGAATAGGGGGCAAAGTCTATGACCTTATTAAATCAATGTATCTGAAAAACAAATGCGGGGTCAAAATTGGAGACAAACGCACCGACTTCTTCACCCAGAGAAGAGGCGTCCGGCAGGGCTGCAATTTGAGCCCGACCCTGTTCAACATATACATAAATGAATTAGCAGACATGCTGGAGCAAAGCGAGTCACCAGGTCTCCGTCTCCTGGATGGAGAAGTGAAATCCCTGTTCTATGCGGACGACCTGGTTCTGCTGTCTCCCACAGAACAGGGATTACAGCAACAACTAGACCTACTCGACAAATACTGCCAAAATTGGGCTCTAACAGTAAATCTAAAGAAAACCAACATCATGATTTTTCAAAAAAGGCCCAGATGTCAGGAAAACAAATACCAGTTTACCCTCAGTGATATCACTATAGGACACACTATGAGCTACACCTACCTTGGTCTAACTATTACAGCATCAGGGAGCTTCAGCATAGCAGTGAATGCACTAAAAGAAAAAGCCCGAAGAGCCCTATATGCAATAAAAAGAAAATTCTACAACATCCAAATCCCAATCAAAATCTGGCTCAAAATATTTGACAGCATAATCCTGCCCATTGCACTGTACGGTAGTGAAGTATGGGGCCCGCTAAATCACCAAAGCTACACTAAATGGGAAAAACACACAATAGAAGCCCTACATGCAGAATTCTGCCGAAGCATCCTTCGCACCCAAAGAAAAACGCCAACAAATGCATGCAGAGCCGAACTAGGCAGATACCCACTGATAATAAACATCCAAAAACGAGCACTAAACTTCCTAAATCACCTCAAATCTAGCTCCCCAGACACCCTTCATTTCAAAGCCTTTCAGACCCAAGAGCTAAACCCAGAAAAGAGTCCCCTGAGTCAGCTGCTACGGAAACTAAGTACTCAGCCGGACCCTGACCAGCCCCAGACCAACACAGCCGTCCAAACACCAATCCGAGTGAACCAAATCATTAAAAAATGCAAAGAAACCTACCTGGAACATTGGAACAAAATAACCGAAAGCCAAAGCAGATTAGAATGTTACCGGTCCCTAAAAAGAGAATATAAACTGGCAGACTACCTCACGACCATCAGAGACACAAAACAGAGACAGACCCTCACCAGGTACAGACTAAGCGACCACCAACTGGAAATTGAAAAAGGCAGATACAAGAAATCCTGGCAGCCTAGAGAGAATAGAATATGCGATCAATGTCTGGCTGGCGAGGTTGAAACAGAAATGCATTTCCTCCTAAAATGCGAAAAATTCAACACATCAAGAAACATATTATTCAACAAGCTAAGCCAAACAACCCCAGATTTCAAGGAATTGGATGATCTGTCAAAATTGAGATTAGTCCTAGGAGAAGGAGACAGACCATACCTTGGGGCCAAATATGTAACAACATGTCACAACCTGAGGACTGTTTAAAATTAAGACTGTTTAAAATTAATATTGAACGTACCAAATGAAGTACAAAGACTGTTTAAAATTAATATTGTTTAAAAGTAATATTGTATGTACCCAACAAATGTCAAATCGACTGACACCTACAGAATGTTGGAAAACTGTACCTTTTTGCTATGTACGCTTTGGCAATATGGTTCTCTGTAAACTTTCATGCCAATAAAGCATTTTAATTGGAATTGGAAATTGGAATTGGAGACAGGCGAGTGAGGGAGAGAGAGACAGGCGAGTGAGGGAGAGAGGGACAGGCGAGAGAGGGAGAGAGAGACAGGCGAGTGAGGGAGAGGGAGAGACAGGCGAGTGAGGGAGAGAGAGACAGGCGAGAGAGGGAGAGAGAGACAGGTGAGTGAGGGAGGGAGAGAGAGACAGGCGAGTGAGGGAGAGAGAGAGACAGGTGTGTGAGGGAGAGAGCGAGACAGGCGAGTGAGGGAGAGAGAGAGACAGGCGAGTGAGGGAGGGAGAGAGACAGGCGAGTGAGGGAGGGAGAGAGACAGGCGAGTGAGGGAGAGAGAGAGACAGGCGAGTGAGGGAGAGAGAGAGACAGGTGAGTGAAGGTGAGAGAGAGACAGGCGAGTGAGGGAGAGAGGGAGACAGGCGAGTGAGGGAGAGAGCGAGACAGGCGAGTGAGGGAGAGAGAGAGACAGGCGTGTGAGGGAGAGAGCGAGACAGGCGAGTGAGGGAGAGAGAGAGACAGGCGAGTGAGTGAGGGAGAGAGACAGGCGAGTGAGGGAGGGAGAGAGACAGGCGAGTGAGGGAGAGAGAGAGACAGGCGAGTGAGGGAGGGAGAGAGACAGGCGAGTGAGGGAGAGAGAGACAGGCGAGTGAGGGAGAGAGAGAGACAGGTGAGTGAGGGAGAGAGAGAGACAGGCGAGTGAGGGAGAGAGAGACAGGCGAGTGAAGGTGAGAGAGAGACAGGCGAGTGAGGGAGAGAGAGAGACAGGCGAGTGAGGGAGAGAGAGACAGGCGAGTGAGGGAGAGAGAGAGACAGGCGAGTGAGGGAGAGAGAGAGACAGGTGAGTGAGGGAGAGGGAGAGGCAGGCGAGTGAGGGAGAGAGAGACAGGCGAGTGAAGGTGAGAGAGAGACAGGTGAGTGAGGGAGAGAGAGAGACAGGTGAGTGAGGGAGAGAGAGACAGGCGAGTGAGGGAGAGAGAGAGACAGCCGAGTGAGGGAGAGAGAGAGACAGGCGAGTGAGGGAGAGAGAGACAGGCGAGTGAGGGAGAGGGAGAGACAGGCGAGTGAGGGAGAGGGAGAGACAGGCGAGTGAGGGAGAGGGAGAGACAGGCGAGTGAGGGAGAGAGACAGGCGAGTGAGGGAGAGAGACAGGTGAGTGAGGGGGAGAGAGAGAGACAGGCGAGTGAGGGGGAGAGAGAGACAGGCGAGTGAGGGAGAGAGAGAGGCAGGCGAGTGAGGGAGAGAGAGACAGGCGAGTGAAGGTGAGAGAGAGACAGGCGAGTGAGGAAGAGAGAGAGACAGGTGAGTGAGGGAGAGAGAGACAGGTGAGTGAGGGAGAGAGAGAGACAGGCGAGTGAGGGAGAGAGAGAGACAGGCGAGTGAGGGAGAGAGAGACAGGCGAGTGAGGGAGAGGGAGAGACAGGCGAGTGAGGGAGAGGGAGAGACAGGCGAGTGAGGGAGAGGGAGAGACAGGCGAGTGAGGGAGAGGGAGAGACAGGCGAGTGAGGGAAAGAGACAGGCGAGTGAGGGAGAGAGAGACAGGCGAGTGAGAGAGAAAGACAGGCGAGTGAGGGAGAGAGAGAGACAGGCGAGTGAGGGAGAGAGAGAGACAGGCGAGTGAGGGGAAGAGAGAGAGACAGGCGAGTGAGGGGGAGAGAGAGACAGGCGAGTGAGGGAGAGAGAGAGACAGGCGAGTGAGGGAGAGAGAGACAGGCGAGTGAGGGAGAGAGAGACAGGCGAGTGAGGAAGAGAGAGAGAGAGAGGCGAATGAGGGAGAGAGAGACAGGCGAGTGAGGGAGAGAGAGAGACAGGTGAGTGAGGGAGAGAGAGACACAGGCGAGTGAGGGAGAGACAGGCGAGTGAGGGAGAGAGAGAGACAGGCGAGTGAGGGAGAGAGAGAGACAGGCGAGTGAGGGAGAGAGAGACAGGCGAGTGAGGGAGAGGGAGAGACAGGCGAGTGAGGGAGAGGGAGAGACAGGCGAGTGAGGGAGAGACAGGCGAGTGAGGGAGAGAGACAGGCGAGTGAGCGAGAGAGAGAGACAGGCGAGTGAGGGGGGAGAGAGCGACAGGCGAGTGAGGGGGAGAGAGAGACAGTCGAGTGAGGGAGAGAGAGAGACAGGCGAGTGAGGGAGAGAGAGACAGGCGAGTGAAGGTGAGAGAGAGACAGGCGAGTGAGGGAGAGAGAGAGACAGCTGAGTGAGGGAGAGAGAGACAGGCGAGTGAGGGAGAGAGAGAGACAGGCGAGTGAGGGAGAGAGAGAGACAGGCGAGTGAGGGAGAGAGAGACAGGCGAGTGAGGGAGAGGGAGAGACAGGCGAGTGAGGGAGAGGGAGAGACAGGCGAGTGAGGGAGAGGGAGAGACAGGCGAGTGAGGGAGAGAGACAGGCGAGTGAGGGAGAGAGAGACAGGCGAGTGAGAGAGAGAGACAGGCGAGTGAGGGAGAGAGAGAGACAGGCGAGTGAGGGAGAGAGAGAGACAGGCGAGTGAGAGAAAGAGAGAGAGACAGGCGAGTGAGGGGGAGAGAGAGACAGGCGAGTGAGGGAGAGAGAGAGACAGGCGAGTGAGGGAGAGAGAGACAGGCGAGTGAGGGAGAGAGAGAGAGAGGCGAGTGAGGGAGAGAGAGAGACAGGCGAGAGAGGGAGGGAGAGAGGCAGGCGAGCGAGGGAGAGAGAGACAGGTGAGTGAGGGAGAGAGAGAGACAGGCGAGTGAGGGAGAGAGAGACAGGCGAGTCAGGAAGAGAGAGAGAGAGAGGCGAGTGAGGGAGAGAGAGACAGGCGAGTGAGGGAGAGAGAGAGACAGGTGAGTGAGGGAGAGAGAGACACAGGCGAGTGAGGGAGAGAGAGAGAGACAGGTGAGTGAGGGAGAGAGAGACAGGCGAGTGAGGGAGAGAGAGAGACAGGCGAGTGAGGGAGAGAGAGCGAGACAGGTGAGTGAGGGAGAGAGAGAGACAGGTGAGTGAGGGAGGGAGAGAGACAGGCGAGTGAGGGAGAGAGAGAGACAGGCGAGTGAGGGAGAGAGAGAGAGAGACAGGCGAGGGAGAGAGAGAGAGAGAGAGAAAGGCGAGTGAGGGAGAGAGAGAGAGACAGGCGAGTGAGAGAGAGAGAGAGACAGGTGAGTGAGGGAGAGAGAGACAGTCGAGTGAGGGAGAGAGAGAGACAGGTGAGTGAGGGAGAGAGAGACAGGCGAGTGAGGGAGAGAGAGAGACAGGTGAGTGAGGGAGAGAGAGAGACAGGCGAGTGAGGGAGAGAGAGAGAGAGGTGAGTGAGCCAGAGAGAGAGACAGGCGAGTGAGGGAGAGAGAGACAGGTGAGTGAGAGAGAGACAGGTGAGTGAGGGAGAGAGAGACAGGCGAGTGAGGGAGAGAGAGACAGGTGAGTGAGGGAGAGAGAGAGACAGGCGAGTGAGGGAGAGAGAGAGACAGGTGAGTGAGGGAGAGAGAGACAGGCGAGTGAGGGAGAGAGAGACAGGCGAGTGAGGGAGAGAGAGACAGGCGAGTGAGAGAGAGAGAGACAGGCGAGTGAGGGAGAGAGAGAGACAGGCGAGTGAGGGAGAGAGAGAGACAGGCGAGTGAGGGAGAGAGAGAGACAGGCGAGTGAGGGAGAGAGAGACAGGCGAGAGAGGGAGAGAGAGAGACAGGCGAGTGAGGGAGAGAGAGACAGGCGAGTGAGGGAGAGAGAGACAGGCAAGTGAGGGAGAGAGAGAGACAGTCAAGTGAGGGAGAGAGAGACAGGTGAGTGAGGGAGAGAGAGAGACAGGCGAGTGAGGGAGAGAGAGAGACAGGCGAGTGAGGGAGAGAGAGACAGGCGAGTGAGGGAGAGACAGGCGAGTGATGGAGAGAGAGAGACAGGCGAGTGAGGGAGAGAGAGAGACAGGCGAGTGAGGGAGAGAGAGGCAGGCGAGTGAGGGAGAGAGAGAGACAGGCGAGTGAGGGAGAGAGAGAGAGACAGGCGAGAGAGGGAGAGAGAGAGACAGGCGAGTGAGGGAGAGAGAGACAGGCGAGTGAGGGAGAGAGAGACAGGCAAGTGAGGGAGAGAGAGAGACAGGCAAGTGAGGGAGAGAGAGAGACAGTCAAGTGAGGGAGAGAGAGACAGGTGAGTGAGGGAGAGAGAGAGAATTCAACACATCAAGAAACATATTATTCAACAAGCTAAGCCAAACAACTCCAGATTTCAAGGAATTGGATGATCTGTCAAAATTGAGATTAGTCCTAGGAGAAGGAGACAGACCATACCTTGGGGCCAAATATGTCACAACATGTCACAACCTGAGGACTGTTTAAAATTAAGACTGTTTAAAATTAATATTGAACGTACCAAATGAAGTACAAAGACTGTTTAAAATTAATATTGTTTAAAAGTAATATTGTATGTACCCAACAAATGTCAAATCGATTGACACCTACAGAATGTTGGAAAACTGTACCTTTTTGCTATGTAAGCTTTGGCAATATGGTTCTCTGTAAACTTTCATGCCAATAAAGCATTTTAATTGGAATTGGAATTGGAATTGGACAGGCGAGTGAGGGAGAGAGCGAGACAGGCGAGTGAGGGAGAGAGAGACAGGCGAGTGAGGGAGAGACAGGCGAGTGAGGGAGAGAGAGAGACAGGCGAGTGAGGGAGAGAGAGAGACAGGCGAGTGAGGGAGAGAGAGGCAGGCGAGTGAGGGAGAGAGAGAGACAGGCGAGTGAGGGAGAGAGAGAGTGACAGGCGAGTGAGGGAGAGAGAGAGACAGGCGAGTGAGGGAGAGAGAGAGACAGGCGAGTGAGGGAGAGAGAGAGACAGGCGAGTGAGGGAGAGAGAGAGACAGGCGAGTGAGGGAGAGAGAGAGACAGGCGAGTGAGGGAGAGAGAGACAGGCGAGTGAGGGAGAGAGAGACAGGCGAGTGAGGGAGAGAGAGAGACAGGCGAGTGAGGGAGAGAGAGAGACACGCGAGTGAGGGAGAGAGAGACAGTGATACCACTATAGGACACACTATGAGCTACACCTACCTTGGTCTAAGTATTACAGCATCAGGGAGCTTCAGCATAGCAGTGAATGCACTAAAAGAAAAAGCCCGAAGAGCCCTATATGCAATAAAAAGAAAATTCTACAACATCCAAATCCCAATCAAAATCTGGCTCAAAATTTTTGACAGCATAATCCTGCCCATTGCACTGTACGGTAGTGAAGTATGGGGCCCGCTAAATCACCAAAGCTACACTAAATGGGAAAAACACACAATAGAAGCCCTACATGCAGAATTCTGCCGAAGCATCCTTCGCACCCAAAGAAAAACGCCAACAAATGCATGCAGAGCCGAACTAGGCAGGTACCCACTGATAATAAACATCCAAAAACGAGCACTAAACTTCCTAAATCACCTCAAATCTAGCTCCCCAGACACCCTTCATTTCAAAGCCTTTCAGACCCAAGAGCTAAACCCAGAAAAGAGTCCCCTGAGTCAGCTGCTACTGAAACTAAGTACTCAACCGGACCCTGACCAGCCCCAGACCAACACAGCCGTCCAAACACCAATCCGAGTGAACCAAATCATTAAAAAATGCAAAGAAACCTACCTGGAACATTGGAACAAAATAACCGAAAGCCAAAGCAGATTAGAATGTTACCGGGCCCTAAAAAGAGAATATAAACTGGCAGACTACCTCACGACCATCAGAGACACAAAACAGAGACAGACCCTCACCAGGTACAGACTAAGCGACCACCAACTGGAAATTGAAAAAGGCAGATACAAGAAATCCTGGCAGCCTAGAGAGAATAGAATATGCGATCAATGTCTGGCTGGCGAGGTTGAAACAGAAATGCATTTCCTCATAAAATGCGAAAAATTCAACACATCAAGAAACATATTATTCAACAAGCTAAGCCAAACAACCCCAGATTTCAAGGAATTGGATGATCTGTCAAAATTGAGATTAGTCCTAGGAGAAGGAGACAGACCATACCTTGGGGCTAAATATGTAACAACATGTCACAACCTGAGGACTGTTTAAAAGTAAGACTGTTTAAAATTAATATTGAACGTACCAAATGAAGTAGAAAGACTGTTTAAAATTAATATTGTTTAAAAGTAATATTGTATATACCCAACAAATGTCAAATCGATTGACACCTACAGAATGTTGGAAAACTGTACCTTTTTGCAATGTAAGCTTTGGCAATATGGTTCTCTGTAAACTTTCATGCCAATAAAGCATTTGAACTGAACTGAACTGAACTGAACTGACAGGCGAGAGAGGGAGAGTGAGAGACAGGCGAGTGAGGGAGAGAGAGACAGACGAGTGAGGGAGAGAGAGACAGGCTAGTGAGGGAGAGAGAGAGACAGGCGAGTGAGGGAGAGAGAGACAGGTGAGTGAGGGAGAGAGACAGGCGAGAGAGGGAGAGAGATACAGGCGAGTGAGGGAGAGAGAGACAGGCGAGTGAGGGAGAGAGAGAGAGACAGGCGAGTGAGAGAGAGAGAGAGACAGGCGAGTGAGTGAGAGAGAGAGACAGGCGAGAGAGGGAGAGAGAGACAGGCGAGTGAGGGAGAGAGAGACAGGCGAGTGAGGGAGAGAGAGAGACAGGCCAGTGAGGGGGAGAGAGACAGGCGAGTGAGGGAGAGAGAGAGACAGGCGAGTGAGGGAGGGAGAGACAGGCGAGTGAGGGAGAGAGAGACAGGCGAGTGAGGGAGAGGGAGAGACAGGCGAGTGAGGGAGAGAGAGAGACAGGCGAGTGAGGGAGAGAGAGAGACAGGCGAGTGAGGGAGAGCGAGACAGGCGAGTGAGGGAGAGAGGGACAGGCGAGAGAGGGAGAGAGAGACAGGCGAGTGAGGGAGAGGGAGAGACAGGCGAGTGAGGGAGAGAGAGACATGCGAGAGAGGGAGAGAGAGACAGGTGAGTGAGGGAGGGAGAGAGAGACAGGCGAGTGAGGGAGAGAGAGAGACAGGCGAATGAGGGAGAGCGAGACAGGCGAGTGAGGGAGAGAGAGAGACAGGCGAGTGAGGGAGAGAGAGAGACAGGCGAGTGAGGGAGCGAGCGAGACACGCGAGTGAGGGAGAGAGAGAGACAGGCGAGAGAGGGAGAGAGAGAGACAGGCGAGTGAGCGAGGGAGAGAGACAGACGAGTGAGGGAGAGAGAGACAGGCGAGTGAGGGAGGGAGAGAGACAGGCGAGTGAGGGAGAGAGAGACAGGCGAGTGAGGGAGAGAGAGAGCCAAAGCAGATTAGAATGTTACCGGGCCCTAAAAAGAGAATATAAACTGGCAGACTACCTCACGACCATCAGAGACACAAAACAGAGACAGACCCTCACCAGGTACAGAATAAGCGACCACCAACAGAAATTGAAAAAGGCAGATACAAGAAATCCTGGCAGCCTAGAGAGAATAGAATATGCGATCAATGTCTGGCCGGCGAGGTTGAAACAGAAATGCATTTCCTCCTAAAATGCGAAAAATTCAACACATCAAGAAACATATTATTCAACAAGCTAAGCCAAACAACACCAGATTTCAAGGAATTGGATGACCTGTCAAAATTGAGATTAGTCCTGGGAGAAGGAGACAGACCATACCTTGGGGCCAAATAGGTAACAACATGTCACAACCTGAGGACTGTTTAAAATTAAGCCTCTTTAAAATTAATATTGAACGTACCAAATGAAGTACAAAGACTGTTTAAAATTAATATTGTTTAAAAGTAATATTGTATGTACCCAACAAATGTCAAATCGACTGACACCTACAGAATGTTTGAAAATGTACCTTTTTGCTATGTAAACTTTGGCAATATGGTTCTCTGTAAACTTTCATGCCAATAAAGCATTTGAATTTGAATTTGAGAGACAGGTGAGTGAGGGAGAGAGAGACAGGCGAGTGAGGGAGAGAGACAGGCGAGTGAGGGAGAGAGAGACAGGCGAGTGAGGGAGAGAGAGAGAGAGGTGAGTGAGGGAGAGAGAGAGACAGGTGAGTGAGGGAGAGAGAGACAGGTGAGTGAGGGAGAGAGAGAGAATCAATGTATCTGAAAAACAAATGCGGGGTCAAAATTGGAGACAAACGCACCGATTTCTTCACCCAGAGAAGAGGCGTCCGGCAGGGCTGCAATTTGAGCCCGACCCTGTTCAACATATACATAAATGAATTAGCAGACATGCTGGAGCAAAGCGAGTCACCAGGTCTCCGTCTCCTGGATGGAGAAGTGAAGTCCCTGTTCTATGCGGACGACCTGGTTCTGCTGTCTCCCACAGAACAGGGATTACAGCAACAACTAGACCTACTCGACAAATACTGCCAAAATTGGGCTCTAACAGTAAATCTAAAGAAAACCAACATCATGATTTTTCAGAAAAGACCCAGATGTCAGGAAAACAAATACCAGTTTACCCTCAGTGATACCACTATAGGACACACTATGAGCTACACCTACCTTGGTCTAACTATTACAGCATCAGGGAGCTTCAGCATAGCAGTGAATGCACTAAAAGAAAAAGCCCGAAGAGCCCTATATGCAATAAAAAGAAAATTCTACAACATCCAAATCCCAATCAAAATCTGGCTCAAAATTTTTGACAGCATAATCCTGCCCATTGCACTGTACGGTAGTGAAGTATGGGGCCCGCTAAATCACCAAAGCTACACTAAATGGGAAAAACACACAATAGAAGCCCTACATGCAGAATTCTGCCGAAGCATCCTTCGCACCCAAAGAAAAACGCCAACAAATGCATGCAGAGCCGAACTAGGCAGATACCCACTGATAATAAACATCCAAAAACGAGCACTAAACTTCCTAAATCACCTCAAATCTAGCTCCCCAGACACCCTTCATTTCAAAGCCTTTCAGACCCAAGAGCTAAACCCAGAAAAGAGTCCCCTGAGTCAGCTGCTACTGAAACTAAGTACTCAACCGGACCCTGACCAGCCCCAGACCAACACAGCCGTCCAAACACCAATCCGAGTGAACCAAATCATTAAAAAATGCAAAGAAACCTACCTGGAACATTGGAACAAAATAACCGAAAGCCAAAGCAGATTAGAATGTTACCGGGCCCTAAAAAGAGAATATAAACTGGCAGACTACCTCACGACCATCAGAGACACAAAACAGAGACAGACCCTCACCAGGTACAGACTAAGCGACCACCAACTGGAAATTGAAAAAGGCAGATACAAGAAATCCTGGCAGCCTAGAGAGAATAGAATATGCGATCAATGTCTGGCTGGCGAGGTTGAAACAGAAATGCATTTCCTCCTAAAATGCGAAAAATTCAACACATCAAGAAACATATTATTCAACAAGCTAAGCCAAACAACCCCAGATTTCAAGGAATTGGATGATCTGTCAAAATTGAGATTAGTCCTAGGAGAAGGAGACAGACCATACCTTGGGGCTAAATATGTAACAACATGTCACAACCTGAGGACTGTTTAAAAGTAAGACTGTTTAAAATTAATATTGAACGTACCAAATGAAGTAGAAAGACTGTTTAAAATTAATATTGTTTAAAAGTAATATTGTATATACCCAACAAATGTCAAATCGATTGACACCTACAGAATGTTGGAAAACTGTACCTTTTTGCAATGTAAGCTTTGGCAATATGGTTCTCTGTAAACTTTCATGCCAATAAAGCATTTGAACTGAACTGAACTGAACTGAACCATACCTTGGGGCTAAATATGTAACAACATGTCACAACCTGAGGACTGTTTAAAAGTAAGACTGTTTAAAATTAATATTGAACGTACCAAATGAAGTAGAAAGACTGTTTAAAATTAATATTGTTTAAAAGTAATATTGTATATACCCAACAAATGTCAAATCGATTGACACCTACAGAATGTTGGAAAACTGTACCTTTTTGCTATGTAAGCTTTGGCAATATGGTTCTCTGTAAACTTTCATGCCAATAAAGCATTTGAACTGAACTGAACTGAGAGAGACAGGTGAGTGAGGGAGAGAGAGAGACAGGCGAGAGAGGGGGAGAGAGAGAGACAGGTGAGTGATGGAGAGAGAGAGACAGGCGAGTGAAGGTGAGAGAGAGACAGGCGAGTGAAGGAGAGAGAGAGACAGGCGAGTGAGGGAGAGAGAGACAGGCGAGTGAGGGAGAGAGAGACAGGCGAGTGAGGGAGAGAGAGAGACAGGCGAGTGAGGGAGAGAGAGAGACAGGCGAGTGAGGGAGAGAGAGAGACAGGCGAGTGAGGGAGAGAGAGACAGGTGAGTGAGGGAGAGAGAGAGACAGGTGAGTGAGGGAGGGAGAGAGAGACAGGCGAGTGAGGGAGAGAGAGAGACAGGCGTGTGAGGGAGAGAGCGAGAGAGGCGAGTGAGGGAGAGAGAGAGACAGGCGAGTGAAGGTGAGAGAGAGACAGGCGAGTGAGGGAGAGAGAGAGACAGGCGAGTGAGGGAGAGAGAGACAGGCGAGTGAGGGAGAGTGAGAGACAGGCGAGTGGGGGAGAGAGAGAGACAGGCGAGTGAGGGAGAGAGAGAGACAGGCGATTGAGGGAGAGAGAGAGACAGGTGAGTGAGGGCGAGAGAGAGACAGGCGAGTGAGGGAGAGAGAGAGACAGGTGAGTGAGGGAGAGAGAGAGACAGGTGAGTGAGGGAGAGGGAGAGACAGGCGAGTGCGGGAGAGAGAGACAGGCGAGTGAAGGTGAGAGAGAGACAGGCGAGTGAGGGAGAGAGAGACAGGCGAGTGAGGGAGAGAGAGAGACAGGTGAGTGAGGGAGAGAGAGAGACACGCGAGTGAGGGAGAGAGAGATAGGCGAGAGAGGGAGAGAGAGAGACAGGCGAGTGAGGGAGAGAGAGACAGACGAGTGAGGGAGAGAGTGACAGGCAAGTGAGGGAGAGAGAGAGACAGGTGAGTGAGGGAGAGAGAGACAGGTGAGTGAGGGAGAGAGAGACAGGTGAGTGAGGGAGAGAGAGAGACAGGCCAGTGAGGGGGAGAGAGACAGGCGAGTGAGGGAGAGAGAGAGTCAGGCGAGTGAGGGAGGGAGAGACAGGCGAGTGAGGGAGAGAGAGACAGGCAAGTGAGGGAGAGAGAGACAGGCGAGTGAGGGAGAGGGAGAGACAGGCGAGTGAGGGAGAGAGAGAGACAGGCGAGTGAGGGAGAGAGAGAGACAGGCGAGTGAGGGAGAGAGAGACAGGCGAGTGAGGGAGAGAGGGACAGGCGAGAGAGGGAGAGAGAGACAGGCGAGTGAGGGAGAGGGAGAGACAGGCGAGTGAGGGAGAGAGAGACAGGCGAGAGAGGGAGAGAGAGACAGGTGAGTGAGGGAGGGAGAGAGAGACAGGCGAGTGAGGGAGAGAGAGAGACAGGCGTGTGAGGGAGAGAGCGAGACAGGCGAGTGAGGGAGAGAGAGAGACAGGTGAGTGAGGGAGGGAGAGAGACAGGCGAGTGAGGGAGGGAGAGAGACAGGCGAGTGAGGGAGAGAGAGAGACAGGCGAGTGAGGGAGAGAGAGAGACAGGTGAGTGAAGGTGAGAGAGAGACAGGCGAGTGAGGGAGAGAGGGAGACAGGCGAGTGAGGGAGAGAGCGAGACAGGCGAGTGAGGGAGAGAGAGAGACAGGCGTGTGAGGGAGAGAGCGAGACAGGCGAGTGAGGGAGAGAGAGAGACAGGCGAGTGAGTGAGGGAGAGAGACAGGCGAGTGAGGGAGGGAGAGAGACAGGCGAGTGAGGGAGAGAGAGAGACAGGCGAGTGAGGGAGGGAGAGAGACAGGCGAGTGAGGGAGAGAGAGACAGGCGAGTGAGGGAGAGAGAGAGACAGGTGAGTGAGGGAGAGAGAGACAGGCGAGTGAGGGAGAGAGACAGGCGAGTGAGGGAGAGAGGGACAGGCGAGTGAGGGAGAGAGAGAGACAGGTGAGTGAGGGAGAGAGAGAGACAGGTGAGTGAGGGAGAGAGAGACAGGTGAGTGAGGGAGAGAGAGAGAGACAGGTGAGTGAGGGAGAGAGAGAGACAGGCGAGAGAGGGGGAGAGAGAGAGACAGGTGAGTGAGGGAGAGAGAGGGACAGGCGAGTGAGGGAGAGAGAGAGACAGGCGAGTGAGGGAGAGAGAGAGACAGGCGAGTGAGGGAGAGAGAGACAGGCGAGTGAGGGAGAGAGAGACAGATGAGTGAGGGAGGGAGAGAGAGACAGGCGAGTGAGGGACAGAGAGAGACAGGCGTGTGAGAGAGAGAGCGAGACAGGCGAGTGAGGGAGAGAGAGAGACAGGCGAGTGAAGGTGAGAGAGAGACAGGCGAGTGAGGGAGAGAGAGAGAGACAGGCGAGTGAGGGAGAGAGAGACAGGCGAGTGAGGGAGAGAGAGAGACAGGCGAGTGAGGGAGAGAGAGAGACAGGCGAGTGAGGGAGAGAGAGACAGGCGAGTGAGGGAGAGAGAGAGACAGGTGAGTGAGGTAGAGAGAGAGACAGGTGAGTGAGGGAGAGAGAGAGACAGGTGAGTGAGGTAGAGAGAGAGACAGGCGAGTGAGGGAGAGAGAGACAGGCGAGTGAAGGTGAGAGAGAGACAGGCGAGTGAGGGAGAGAGAGAGACAGGCGAGTGAGGGAGAGAGAGACAGGCGAGTGAGGGAGAGAGAGAGACAGGCGAGTGAGGGAGAGAGAGAGACAGGTGAGTGAGGGAGAGGGAGAGGCAGGCGAGTGAGGGAGAGAGAGACAGGCGAGTGAAGGTGAGAGAGAGACAGGCGAGTGAGGGAGAGAGAGAGACAGGTGAGTGAGGGAGAGAGAGAAAGGTGAGTGAGGGAGAGAGAGAGACAGCCGAGTGAGGGAGAGAGAGAGACAGGCGAGTGAGGGAGAGAGAGACAGGCGAGTGAGGGAGAGGGAGAGACAGGCGAGTGAGGGAGAGGGAGAGACAGGCGAGTGAGGGAGAGGGAGAGACAGGCGAGTGAGGGAGAGAGACAGGCGATTGAGGGAGAGAGACAGGCGAGTGAGGGGGAGAGAGAGAGACAGGCGAGTGAGGGGGAGAGAGAGACAGGCGAGTGAGGGAGAGAGAGAGGCAGGCGAGTGAGGGAGAGAGAGACAGGCGAGTGAAGGTGAGAGAGAGACAGGCGAGTGAGGGAGAGAGAGAGACAGGTGAGTGAGGGAGAGAGAGACAGGCGAGTGAGGGAGAGAGAGAGACAGGCGAGTGAGGGAGAGAGAGAGACAGGCGAGTGAGGGAGAGAGAGACAGGCGAGTGAGGGAGAGGGAGAGACAGGCGAGTGAGGGAGAGGGAGAGACAGGCGAGTGAGGGAGAGGGATAGAGAGGCGAGTGAGGGAGAGGGAGAGACAGGCGAGTGAGGGAGAGAGACAGGCGAGTGAGGGAGAGAGAGACAGGCGAGTGAGAGAGAAAGACAGGCGAGTGAGGGAGAGAGAGAGACAGGCGAGTGAGGGAGAGAGAGAGACAGGCAAGTGAGGGAGAGAGAGAGACAGGCGAGTGAGGGGAAGAGAGAGAGACGGGCGAGTGAGGGGGAGAGAGAGACAGGCGAGTGAGGGAGAGAGAGAGACAGGCGAGTGAGGGAGAGAGAGACAGGCGAGTGAGGGAGAGAGAGACAGGCGAGTGAGGAAGAGAGAGAGAGAGAGAGGCGAGTGAGGGAGAGAGAGACAGGCGAGTGAGGGAGAGAGAGAGACAGGTGAGTGAGGGAGAGAGAGACACAGGCGAGTGAGGGAGATCCAGGCGAGTGAGGGAGAGAGAGAGACAGGCGAGTGAGGGAGAGAGAGAGACAGGCGAGTGAGGGAGAGAGAGACAGGCGAGTGAGGGAGAGGGAGAGACAGGCGAGTGAGGGAGAGGGAGAGACAGGCGAGTGAGGGAGAGACAGGCGAGTGAGGGAGAGAGACAGGCGAGTGAGGGAGAGAGAGAGACAGGCGAGTGAGGGGGGAGAGAGAGACAGGCGAGTGAGGGGGAGAGAGAGACAGTCGAGTGAGGGAGAGAGAGAGAGAGGCGAGTGAGGGAGAGAGAGACAGGCGAGTGAAGGTGAGAGAGAGACAGGCGAGTGAGGGAGAGAGAGAGACAGGTGAGTGAGGGAGAGAGAGACAGGCGAGTGAGGGAGAGAGAGAGACAGGCGAGTGAGGGAGAGAGAGACAGGCGGGAGAGGGAGAGACAGGCGAGTGAGGGAGAGGGAGAGACAGGCGAGTGAGGGAGAGGGAGAGACAGGCGAGTGAGGAAGAGAGACAGGCGAGTGAGGGAGAGAGAGACAGGCGAGTGAGGGAGAGAGAGAGACAGGCGAGTGAGGGAGAGAGAGAGACAGGCGAGTGAGGGGAAGAGAGAGAGACAGGCGAGTGAGGGGGAGAGAGAGACAGGCGAGTGAGGGAGAGAGAGAGACAGGCGAGTGAGGGAGAGAGAGACAGGCGAGTGAGGGAGAGAGAGAGAGAGGCGAGTGAGGGACAAAGAGAGACAGGCGAGAGAGGGAGGGAGAGAGGCAGGCGAGCGAGGGAGAGAGAGACAGGTGAGTGAGGGAGAGAGAGAGACAGGCGAGTGAGGGAAAGAGAGACAGGCGAGTGAGGAAGAGAGAGAGAGAGAGGCGAGTGAGGGAGAGAGAGACAGGCGAGTGAGGGAGAGAGAGAGACAGGCGAGTGAGGGAGAGAGAGACACAGGCGAGTGAGGGAGAGAGAGAGAGACAGGTGAGTGAGGGAGAGAGAGACAGGCGAGTGAGGGAGAGAGAGAGACAGGCGAGTGAGGGAGAGAGAGCGAGACAGGTGAGTGAGGGAGAGAGAGAGACAGGTGAGTGAGGGAGAGAGAGACAGTCGAGTGAGGGAGAGAGAGAGACAGGCGAGTGAGGGAGAGAGAGAGACAGGCGAGTGAGGGAGAGAGAGAGACAGGCGAGTGAGGGAGAGAGAGAGACAGGTGAGTGAGGGAGAGAGAGAGACAGGTGAGTGAGGGAGAGAGAGACAGGCGAGTGAGGGAGAGAGAGACAGGCGAGTGAGGGAGAGAGAGAGACAGGTGAGTGAGGGAGAGAGAGAGACAGGCGAGTGAGGGAGAGAGAGAGAGAGGTGAGTGAGCCAGAGAGAGAGACAGGCGAGTGAGGGAGAGAGAGACAGGTGATTGAGAGAGAGAGAGACAGGTGAGTGAGGGAGAGAGAGACAGGCGAGTGAGGGAGAGAGAGACAGGCGAGTGAGGGAGAGAGAGAGACAGGCGAGTGAGGGAGAGAGAGAGACAGGTGAGTGAGGGAGAGAGAGACAGGCGAGTGAGGGAGAGAGAGAGACAGGCGAGTGAGGGAGAGAGAGAGACAGGCGAGTGAGGGAGAGAGAGACAGGCGAGAGAGGGAGAGAGAGAGACAGGCGAGTGAGGGAGAGAGAGACAGGCGAGTGAGGGAGAGAGAGACAGGCAAGTGAGGGAGAGAGAGAGACAGTCAAGTGAGGGAGAGAGAGACAGGTGAGTGAGGGAGAGAGAGAGACAGGCGAGTGAGGGAGAGAGAGAGACAGGCGAGTGAGGGAGAGAGAGAGACAGGTGAGTGAGGGAGAGAGCGAGACAGGCGAGTGAGGGAGAGAGAGACAGGCGAGTGAGGGAGAGACAGGCGAGTGAGGGAGAGAGAGAGACAGGCGAGTGAGGGAGAGAGAGAGACAGGCGAGTGAGGGAGAGAGAGGCAGGCGAGTGAGGGAGAGAGAGAGACAGGCGAGTGAGGGAGAGAGAGAGCCCTATATGCAATAAAAAGAAAATTCTACAACAGCCAAATCCCAATCAAAATCTGGCTCAAAATTTTTGACAGCATAATCCTGCCCATTGCACTGTACAGTAGTGAAGTATGGGGCCCGCTAAATCACCAAAGCTACACTAAATGGGAAAAACACACAATAGAAGCCCTACATGCAGAATTCTGCCGAAGCATCCTTCGCACCCAAAATAAAACGCCAACAAATGCATGCAGAGCCGAACTAGGCAGATACCCACTGATAATAAACATCCAAAAACGAGCACTAAACTTCCTAAATCACCTCAAATCTAGCTCCCCAGACACCCTTCATTTCAAAGCCTTTCAGACCCAAGAGCTAAACCCAGAAAAGAGTCCCCTGAGTCAGCTGCTACTGAAACTAAGTACTCAGCCGGACCCTGACCAGCCCCAGACCAACACAGCCGTCCAAACACCAATCCGAGTGAACCAAATCATTAAAAAATGCAAAGAAACCTACCTGGAACATTGGAACAAAATAACCGAAAGCCAAAGCAGATTAGAATGTTACCGGGCCCTAAAAAGAGAATATAAACTGGCAGACTACCTCACGACCATCAGAGACACAAAACAGAGACAGACCCTCA
Source organism: Somniosus microcephalus (assembly GCF_052327205.1). NCBI lineage: Eukaryota > Metazoa > Chordata > Chondrichthyes > Squaliformes > Somniosidae > Somniosus > Somniosus microcephalus. The sequence goes on from NW_028225959.1 coordinate 29,431, forward strand.
CCAGGTACAGACTAAGCGACCACCAACTGGAAATTGAAAAAGGCAGATACAAGAAATCCTGGCAGCCTAGAGAGAATAGAATATGCGATCAATGTCTGGCTGGCGAGGTTGAAACAGAAATGCATTTCCTCCTAAAATGCGAAAAATTCAACACATCAAGAAACATATTATTCAACAAGCTAAGCCAAACAACCCCAGATTTCAAGGAATTGGATGATCTGTCAAAATTGAGATTAGTCCTGGGAGAAGGAGACAGACCATACCTTGGGGCTAAATATGTAACAACATGTCACAACCTGAGGACTGTTTAAAAGTAAGACTGTTTAAAATTAATATTGAACGTACCAAATGAAGTAGAAAGACTGTTTAAAATTAATATTGTTTAAAAGTAATATTGTATATACCCAACAAATGTCAAATCGATTGACACCTACAGAATGTTGGAAAACTGTACCTTTTTGCTATGAAAGCTTTGGCAATATGGTTCTCTGTAAACTTTCATGCCAATAAAGCATTTGAACTGAACTGAACTGAACTGAGAGACAGGCGAGTGAGGGAGAGAGAGAGACAGGCGAGTGAGGGAGAGAGAGAGACAGGCGAGTGAGGGAGAGAGAGAGACAGGCGAGTGAGGGAGAGAGAGACAGGCGAGTGAGGGAGAGAGAGACAGGCGAGTGAGGGAGAGAGAGAGACAGGCGAGTGAGGGAGAGAGAGAGACACGCGAGTGAGGGAGAGAGAGACAGGCGAGAGAGGGAGAGAGAGAGACAGGCGAGTGAGGGAGAGAGAGACAGACGAGTGAGGGAGAGAGAGACAGGCTAGTGAGGGAGAGAGAGAGACAGGCGAGTGAGGGAGAGAGAGACAGGTGAGTGAGGGAGAGAGACAGGCGAGAGAGGGAGAGAGATACAGGCGAGTGAGGGAGAGAGAGACAGGCGAGTGAGGGAGAGAGAGAGAGACAGGCGAGTGAGGGAGAGAGAGAGACAGGCGAGTGAGGGAGAGAGAGAGACAGGTGAGTGAGGGAGGGAGAGACAGGCGGGTGAGGGAGAGAGAGACAGGCAAGTGAGGGAGAGAGAGACAGGCGAGTGAGGGAGAGAGAGACAGGCGAGTGAGGGAGAGGGAGAGACAGGCGAGTGAGGGAGAGAGAGAGACAGGCGAGTGAGGGAGAGAGAGAGACAGGCGAGTGAGGGAGAGAGAGACAGGCGAGTGAGGGAGAGAGGGACAGGCGAGAGAGGGAGAGAGAGACAGGCGAGTGAGGGAGAGGGAGAGACAGGCGAGTGAGGGAGAGAGAGACAGGCGAGAGAGGGAGAGAGAGACAGGTGAGTGAGGGAGGGAGAGAGAGACAGGCGAGTGAGGGAGAGAGAGAGACAGGCGAGTGAGGGAGAGAGAGACAGGCGAGTGAGGGAGAGAGAGAGACAGGCGAGTGAGGGAGAGAGAGAGACAGGCGAGTGAGGGAGAGAGCGAGACACGCGAGTGAGGGAGAGAGAGAGACAGGTGAGAGAGGGAGAGAGAGAGACAGGCGAGTGAGCGAGGGAGAGAGACAGACGAGTGAGGGAGAGAGAGACAGGCGAGTGAGGGAGGGAGAGAGACAGGCGAGTGAGGGAGAGAGAGACAGGCGAGTGAGGGAGAGAGAGAGCCAAAGCAGATTAGAATGTTACCGGGCCCTAAAAAGAGAATATAAACTGGCAGACTACCTCACGACCATCAGAGACACAAAACAGAGACAGACCCTCACCAGGTACAGAATAAGCGACCACCAACAGAAATTGAAAAAGGCAGATACAAGAAATCCTGGCAGCCTAGAGAGAATAGAATATGCGATCAATGTCTGGCCGGCGAGGTTGAAACAGAAATGCATTTCCTCCTAAAATACGAAAAATTCAACACATCAAGAAACATATTATTCAACAAGCTAAGCCATACAACCCCAGATTTCAAGGAATTGGATGACCTGTCAAAATTGAGATTAGTCCTGGGAGAAGGAGACAGACCATACCTTGGGGCCAAATAGGTAACAACATGTCACAACCTGAGGACTGTTTAAAATTAAGACTGTTTAAAATTAATATTGAACGTACCAAATGAAGTACAAAGACTGTTTAAAATTAATATTGTTTAAAAGTAATATTGTATGTACCCAACAAATGTCAAATCGACTGACACCTACAGAATGTTTGAAAATGTAGCTTTTTGCTATGGAAGCTTTGGCAATATGGTTCTCTGTCAACTTTCATGCCAATAAAGCATTTGAATTTGAATTTGAATTTGAATTTGAGAGACAGGTGAGTGAGGGAGAGAGAGACAGGCGAGTGAGGGAGAGAGACAGGCGAGTGAGGGAGAGAGAGACAGGCGAGTGAGGGAGAGAGAGAGACAGGTGAGTGAGGGAGAGAGAGAGACAGGTGAGTGAGGGAGAGAGAGACAGGTGAGTGAGGGAGAGAGAGAGAGACAGGTGAGTGAGGGAGAGAGAGAGACAGGCGAGAGAGGGGGAGAGAGAGAGACAGGTGAGTGATGGAGAGAGAGAGACAGGCGAGTGAAGGTGAGAGAGAGACAGGCGAGTGAGGGAGAGAGAGAGACAGGCGAGTGAGGGAGAGAGAGACAGGCGAGTGAGGGAGAGAGAGACAGGCGATTGAGGGAGAGAGAGAGACAGGCGAGTGAGGGAGAGAGAGAGACAGGTGAGTGAGGGAGAGAGAGACAGGCGAGTGAGGGAGAGAGAGAGACAGGTGAGTGAGGGAGGGAGAGAGAGACAGGCGAGTGAGGGAGAGAGAGAGACAGGCGTGTGAGGGAGAGAGCGAGACAGGCGAGTGAGGGAGAGAGAGAGACAGGCGAGTGAAGGTGAGAGAGAGACAGGCGAGTGAGGGAGAGAGAGAGACAGGCGAGTGAGGGAGAGAGAGACAGGCGAGTGAGGGTGAGTGAGAGACAGGCGAGTGGGGGAGAGAGAGAGACAGGCGAGTGAGGGAGAGAGAGAGACAGGCGATTGAGGGAGAGAGAGAGACAGGTGAGTGAGGGAGAGAGAGACAGGCGAGTGAGGGAGAGAGAGAGAGGTGAGTGAGGGAGAGAGAGAGACAGGTGAGTGAGGGAGAGGGAGAGACAGGCGAGTGAGGGAGAGAGAGACAGGCGAGTGAAGGTGAGAGAGAGACAGGCGAGTGAGGGAGAGAGAGACAGGCGAGTGAGGGAGAGAGAGAGACAGGTGAGTGAGGGAGAGAGAGACAGGTGAGTGAGGGAGAGAGAGAGAGACAGGTGAGTGAGGGAGAGAGAGAGACAGGCGAGAGAGGGGGAGAGAGAGAGACAGGTGAGTGATGGAGAGAGAGAGACAGGCGAGTGAGGGAGAGAGAGAGAAAGGCGAGTGAGGGAGAGAGAGAGACAGGCGAGTGAGGGAGAGAGAGACAGGTGAGTGAGGGAGAGAGAGAGACAGGTGAGTGATGGAGAGAGAGAGACAGGCGAGTGAGGGAGAGAGAGAGAAAGGCGAGTGAGGGAGAGAGAGACAGGCGTGTGAGGGAGAGAGCGAGACAGGCGAGTGAGGGAGAGAGAGAGACAGGCGAGTGAAGGTGAGAGAGAGACAGGCGAGTGAGGGAGAGAGAGAGACAGGCGAGTGAGGGAGAGAGAGACAGGCGAGTGAGGGAGAGAGAGAGACAGGCGAGTGGGGGGGAGAGAGAGACAGGCGAGTGAGGGAGAGAGAGAGACAGGCGATTGAGGGAGAGAGAGAGACAGGTGAGTGAGGGAGAGAGAGACAGGCGAGTGAGGGAGAGAGAGAGACAGGTGAGTGAGGGAGAGGGAGAGACAGGCGAGTGAGGGAGAGAGAGACAGGCGAGTGAAGGTGAGAGAGAGACAGGCGAGTGAGGGAGAGAGAGAGACAGGCGAGTGAGGGAGAGAGAGAGACAGGCGAGTGAGGGAGAGAGAGAGAGACAGGTGAGTGAGGGAGAGGGAGAGACAGGCGAGTGAGGGAGAGAGAGACAGGTGAGTGAGGGAGAGAGAGACAGGCGAGTGAGGGAGAGAGAGAGACAGGCGAGTGAGGGAGAGAGAGACACAGGCGAGTGAGGGAGAGAGAGACAGGCGAGTGAGGGAGAGGGAGAGACAGGCGAGTGAGGGAGAGACCGGCGAGTGAGGGAGAGAGACAGGCGAGTGAGGGAGAGAGAGAGACAGGCGAGTGAGGGGGAGAGAGAGAGACAGGCGAGTGAGGGGGAGAGAGAGACAGGCGAGTGAGGGAGAGAGAGAGACAGGCGAGTGAGGGAGAGAGAGACAGGCGAGTGAAGGTGAGAGAGAGACAGGCGAGTGAGGGAGAGAGTGAGACAGGTGAGTGAGGGAGAGAGAGACAGGCGAGTGAGGGAGAGAGAGAAACAGGCGAGTGAGGGAGAGAGAGAGACAGGCGAGTGAGGGAGAGAGAGACAGGCGAGTGAGGGAGAGGGAGAGACAGGCGAGTGAGGGAGAGGGAGAGACAGGCGAGTGAGGGAGAGGGAGAGACAGGCGAGTGAGGGAGAGAGACAGGCGAGTGAGGGAGAGAGAGACAGGCGAGTGAGAGAGAGAGACAGGCGAGTGAGGGAGAGAGAGAGACAGGCGAGTGAGGGAGAGAGAGAGACAGGCGAGTGAGGGGAAGAGAGAGAGACAGGCGAGTGAGGGGGAGAGAGAGACAGGCGAGTGAGGGAGAGAGAGAGACAGGCGAGTGAGGGAGAGAGAGACAGGCGAGTGAGGGAGAGAGGGAGAGAGGCGAGTGAGGGAGAGAGAGAGACAGGCGAGAGAGGGAGGGAGAGAGGCAGGCGAGCGAGGGAGAGAGAGACAGGTGAGTGAGGGAGAGAGAGAGACAGGCGAGTGAGGGAGAGAGAGACAGGCGAGTGAGGAAGAGAGAGAGAGAGAGGCGAGTGAGGGAGAGAGAGACAGGCGAGTGAGGGAGAGAGAGAGACAGGTGAGTGAGGGAGAGAGAGACACAGGCGAGTGAGGGAGAGAGAGAGAGACAGGTGAGTGAGGGAGAGAGAGACAGGCGAGTGAGGGAGAGAGAGAGACAGGCGAGTGAGGGAGAGAGAGCGAGACAGGTGAGTGAGGGAGAGAGAGAGACAGGTGAGTGAGGGAGGGAGAGAGACAGGCGAGTGAGGGAGAGAGAGAGACAGGCGAGTGAGGGAGAGAGAGAGAGAGACAGGCGAGGGAGAGAGAGAGAGAGAGAGACAGGCGAGTGAGGGAGAGAGAGAGAGACAGGCGAGTGAGAGAGAGAGAGAGACAGGTGAGTGAGGGAGAGAGAGACAGGCGAGTGAGGGAGAGAGAGAGACAGGCGAGTGAGGGAGAGAGAGAGACAGGTGAGTGAGGGAGAGAGAGAGACAGGTGGGTGAGGGAGAGAGAGAGACAGGTGAGTGAGGGAGAGAGAGAGACAGGTGAGTGAGGGAGAGAGAGACAGGCGAGTGAGGGAGAGAGAGAGACAGGTGAGTGAGGGAGAGAGAGAGACAGGTGAGTGAGGGAGAGAGAGAGAGAGGTGAGTGAGCCAGAGAGAGAGACAGGCGAGTGAGGGAGAGAGAGACAGGTGAGTGAGAGAGAGAGAGACAGGTGAGTGAGGGAGAGAGAGACAGGCGAGTGAGGGAGAGAGAGACAGGTGAGTGAGGGAGAGAGAGAGACAGGCGAGTGAGGGAGAGAGAGAGACAGGTGAGTGAGGGAGAGAGAGACAGGCGAGTGAGGGAGAGAGAGACAGGCGAGTGAGGGAGAGAGAGACAGGCGAGTGAGGGAGAGAGAGACAGGCGAGTGAGGGAGAGAGAGAGACAGGCGAGTGAGGGAGAGAGAGACACAGGCGAGTGAGGGAGAGAGAGACAGGCGAGAGAGGGAGAGAGAGAGACAGGCGAGTGATTTTTCAGAAAAGACCCAGATGTCAGGAAAACAAATACCAGTTTACCCTCAGTGATACCACTATAGGACACACTATGAGCTGCACCTACCTTGGTCTAACTATTACAGCATCAGGGAGCTTCAGCATAGCAGTGAATGCACTAAAAGAAAAAGCCCGAAGAGCCCTATATGCAATAAAAAGAAAATTCTACAACATCCAAATCCCAATCAAAATCTGGCTCAAAATATTTGACAGCATAATCCTGCACATTGCACTGTACGGTAGTGAAGTATGGGGCCCGCTAAATCACCAAAGCTACACTAAATGGGAAAAACACACAATAGAAGCCCTACATGCAGAATTCTGCCGAAGCATCCTTCGCACCCAAAGAAAAACGCCAACAAATGCATGCAGAGCCGAACTAGGCAGATACCCACTGATAATAAACATCCAAAAACGAGCACTAAACTTCCTAAATCACCTCAAAGCTAGCACCCCAGACACCCTTCATTTCAAAGCCTTTCAGACCCAAGAGCTAAACCCAGAAAAGAGTCCCCTGAGTCAGCTGCTACTGAAACTAAGTACTCAGCCGGACCCTGACCAGCCCCAGACCAACACAGCCGTCCAAACACCAATCCGAGTGAACCAAATCATTAAAAAATGCAAAGAAACCTACCTGGAACATTGGAACAAAATAACCGAAAGCCAAAGCAGATTAGAATGTTACCGGGCCCTAAAAAGAGAATATAAACTGGCAGACTACCTCACGACCATCAGAGACACAAAACAGAGACAGACCCTCACCAGGTACAGACTAAGCGACCACCAACTGGAAATTGAAAAAGGCAGATACAAGAAATCCTGGCAGCCTAGAGAGAATAGAATATGCGATCAATGTCTGGCTGGCGAGGTTGAAACAGAAATGCATTTCCTCCTAAAATGCGAAAAATTCAACACATCAAGAAACATATTATTCAACAAGCTAAGCCAAACAACCCCAGATTTCAAGGAATTGGATGACCTGTCAAAATTGAGATTAGTCCTAGGAGAAGGAGACAGACCATACCTTGGGGCCAAATATGTAACAACATGTTACAACCTGAGGACTGTTTAAAATTAAGACTGTTTAAAATTAATATTGAATGTACCAAATGAAGTACAAAGACTGTTTAAAATTAATATTGTTTCAAAGTAATATTGTATGTACCCAACAAATGTCAAATCGATTGACACCTACAGAATGTTGGAAAACTGTACCTTTTTGCTATGTAAGCTTTGGCAATATGGTTCTCTGTAAACTTTCATGCCAATAAAGCATTTGAATTGGAATTGGAATTGGACAGGTGAGTGAGGGAGAGAGAGAGACAGGCGAGTGAGGGAGAGAGAGAGACAGGTGAGTGAGGGAGAGAGAGACAGGCGAGTGAGGGAGAGAGAGACAGGCGAGTGAGGGAGAGAGAGACAGGCGAGTGAGGGAGAGAGAGAGACAGGCGAGTGAGGGAGAGAGCGACAGGCGAGAGAGGGAGAGAGAGAGACAGGCGAGAGAGGGAGAGAGAGAGACAGGCGAGTGAGGGAGAGAGAGACAGGCGAGTGAGGGAGAGAGAGACAGGCAAGTGAGGGAGAGAGAGAGACAGGCGAGTGAGTGAGGGAGAGAGAGACAGGCGAGTGAGGGAGAGAGAGAGACAGGCGAGTGAGGGAGAGAGAGAGACAGGCGAGTGAGGGAGAGAGAGAGACAGGTGAGTGAGGGAGAGAGCGAGACAGGCGAGTGAGGGAGAGAGAGACAGGCGAGTGAGGGAGAGAGAGACAGGCGAGTGAGGGAGAGAGAGAGACAGGCGAGTGAGGGAGAGAGAGAGACAGGCGAGTGAGGGAGAGAGAGGCAGGCGAGTGAGGGAGAGAGAGAGACAGGCGAGTGAGGGAGAGAGAGAGAGACAGGCGAGTGAGGGAGAGAGAGGGACAGGCGAGTGAGGGAGAGAGAGAGACAGGCGAGTGAGGGAGAGAGAGAGACAGGCGAGTGAGGGAGAGAGAGAGACAGGCGAGTTAGGGAGAGAGAGACAGGCGAGTGAGGGAGAGAGAGACAGGCGAGTGAGGGAGAGAGAGACAGGCGAGTGAGGGAGAGAGAGTGACAGGCGAGTGAGGGAGAGAGAGAGACACGCGAGTGAGGGAGAGAGAGACAGGCGAGAGAGGGAGAGAGAGAGACAGGCGAGTGAGTGAGAGAGAGACAGACGAGTGAGGGAGAGAGAGACAGGCGAGTGAGGGAGAGAGAGACAGGTGAGTGAGGGAGAGAGAGAGACAGGCGAGTGAGGGAGAGAGAGACAGGTGAGTGAGGGAGGGAGAGAGACAGGCGAGAGAGGGAGAGAGATACAGGCGAGTGAGGGAGAGAGAGACAGGCGAGTGAGGGAGAGAGAGAGAGACAGGCGAGTGAGGGAGAGAGAGAGACAGGCGAGTGAGTGAGAGAGAGAGACAGGCGAGAGAGGGAGAGAGAGACAGGCGAGTGAGGGAGAGAGAGACAGGCGAGTGAGGGAGAGAGAGAGACAGGCCAGTGAGGGGGAGAGAGACAGGCGAGTGAGGGAGAGAGAGAGACAGGCGAGTGAGGGAGGGAGAGACAGGCGAGTGTGGGAGAGAGAGATAGGCGAGTGAGGGAGAGGGAGAGACAGGCGAGTGAGGGAGAGAGAGAGACAGGCGAGTGAGGGAGAGAGAGAGACAGGCGAGTGAGGGAGAGAGAGACAGGTGAGTGAGGGAGAGAGAGACAGGCTAGTGAGGGAGAGAGAGAGACAGGCGAGTGAGGGAGAGAGAGACAGGTGAGTGAGGGAGAGAGACAGGCGAGAGAGGGAGAGAGATACAGGCGAGTGAGGGAGAGAGAGACAGGCGAGTGAGGGAGAGAGAGAGAGACAGGCGAGTGAGGGAGAGAGAGAGACAGGCGAGTGAGGGAGAGAGAGAGACAGGTGAGTGAGGGAGGGAGAGACAGGCGGGTGAGGGAGAGAGAGACAGGCAAGTGAGGGAGAGAGAGACAGGCGAGTGAGGGAGAGAGAGACAGGCGAGTGAGGGAGAGGGAGAGACAGGCGAGTGAGGGAGAGAGAGAGACAGGTGAGTGAGGGAGAGAGAGAGACAGGCGAGTGAGGGAGAGAGAGAGACAGGCGAGTGAGGGAGAGAGAGAGACAGGCGAGTGAGGGAGAGAGAGAGACAGGCGAGTTAGGGAGAGAGAGACAGGCGAGTGAGGGAGAGAGAGACAGGCGAGTGAGGGAGAGAGAGACAGGCGAGTGAGGGAGAGAGAGTGACAGGCGAGTGAGGGAGAGAGAGAGACACGCGAGTGAGGGAGAGAGAGACAGGCGAGAGAGGGAGAGAGAGAGACAGGTGAGAGAGGGAGAGAGAGAGACAGGCGAGTGAGCGAGGGAGAGAGACAGACGAGTGAGGGAGAGAGAGACAGGCGAGTGAGGGAGGGAGAGAGACAGGCGAGTGAGGGAGAGAGAGACAGGCGAGTGAGGGAGAGAGAGAGCCAAAGCAGATTAGAATGTTACCGGGCCCTAAAAAGAGAATATAAACTGGCAGACTACCTCACGACCATCAGAGACACAAAACAGAGACAGACCCTCACCAGGTACAGAATAAGCGACCACCAACAGAAATTGAAAAAGGCAGATACAAGAAATCCTGGCAGCCTAGAGAGAATAGAATATGCGATCAATGTCTGGCCGGCGAGGTTGAAACAGAAATGCATTTCCTCCTAAAATACGAAAAATTCAACACATCAAGAAACATATTATTCAACAAGCTAAGCCATACAACCCCAGATTTCAAGGAATTGGATGACCTGTCAAAATTGAGATTAGTCCTGGGAGAAGGAGACAGACCATACCTTGGGGCCAAATAGGTAACAACATGTCACAACCTGAGGACTGTTTAAAATTAAGACTGTTTAAAATTAATATTGAACGTACCAAATGAAGTACAAAGACTGTTTAAAATTAATATTGTTTAAAAGTAATATTGTATGTACCCAACAAATGTCAAATCGACTGACACCTACAGAATGTTTGAAAATGTAGCTTTTTGCTATGGAAGCTTTGGCAATATGGTTCTCTGTCAACTTTCATGCCAATAAAGCATTTGAATTTGAATTTGAATTTGAATTTGAGAGACAGGTGAGTGAGGGAGAGAGAGACAGGCGAGTGAGGGAGAGAGACAGGCGAGTGAGGGAGAGAGAGACAGGCGAGTGAGGGAGAGAGAGAGACAGGTGAGTGAGGGAGAGAGAGAGACAGGTGAGTGAGGGAGAGAGAGACAGGTGAGTGAGGGAGAGAGAGAGAGACAGGTGAGTGAGGGAGAGAGAGAGACAGGCGAGAGAGGGGGAGAGAGAGAGACAGGTGAGTGATGGAGAGAGAGAGACAGGCGAGTGAAGGTGAGAGAGAGACAGGCGAGTGAGGGAGAGAGAGAGACAGGCGAGTGAGGGAGAGAGAGACAGGCGAGTGAGGGAGAGAGAGACAGGCGATTGAGGGAGAGAGAGAGACAGGCGAGTGAGGGAGAGAGAGAGACAGGTGAGTGAGGGAGAGAGAGACAGGCGAGTGAGGGAGAGAGAGAGACAGGTGAGTGAGGGAGGGAGAGAGAGACAGGCGAGTGAGGGAGAGAGAGAGACAGGCGTGTGAGGGAGAGAGCGAGACAGGCGAGTGAGGGAGAGAGAGAGACAGGCGAGTGAAGGTGAGAGAGAGACAGGCGAGTGAGGGAGAGAGAGAGACAGGCGAGTGAGGGAGAGAGAGACAGGCGAGTGAGGGAGAGTGAGAGACAGGCGAGTGGGGGAGAGAGAGAGACAGGCGAGTGAGGGAGAGAGAGAGACAGGCGATTGAGGGAGAGAGAGAGACAGGTGAGTGAGGGAGAGAGAGACAGGCGAGTGAGGGAGAGAGAGAGAGGTGAGTGAGGGAGAGAGAGAGACAGGTGAGTGAGGGAGAGGGAGAGACAGGCGAGTGAGGGAGAGAGAGACAGGCGAGTGAAGGTGAGAGAGAGACAGGCGAGTGAGGGAGAGAGAGACAGGCGAGTGAGGGAGAGAGAGAGACAGGTGAGTGAGGGAGAGAGAGACAGGTGAGTGAGGGAGAGAGAGAGAGACAGGTGAGTGAGGGAGAGAGAGAGACAGGCGAGAGAGGGGGAGAGAGAGAGACAGGTGAGTGATGGAGAGAGAGAGACAGGCGAGTGAGGGAGAGAGAGAGAAAGGCGAGTGAGGGAGAGAGAGAGACAGGCGAGTGAGGGAGAGAGAGACAGGTGAGTGAGGGAGAGAGAGAGACAGGTGAGTGATGGAGAGAGAGAGACAGGCGAGTGAGGGAGAGAGAGAGAAAGGCGAGTGAGGGAGAGAGAGACAGGCGTGTGAGGGAGAGAGCGAGACAGGCGAGTGAGGGAGAGAGAGAGACAGGCGAGTGAAGGTGAGAGAGAGACAGGCGAGTGAGGGAGAGAGAGAGACAGGCGAGTGAGGGAGAGAGAGACAGGCGAGTGAGGGAGAGAGAGAGACAGGCGAGTGGGGGGGAGAGAGAGACAGGCGAGTGAGGGAGAGAGAGAGACAGGCGATTGAGGGAGAGAGAGAGACAGGTGAGTGAGGGAGAGAGAGACAGGCGAGTGAGGGAGAGAGAGAGACAGGTGAGTGAGGGAGAGGGAGAGACAGGCGAGTGAGGGAGAGAGAGACAGGCGAGTGAAGGTGAGAGAGAGACAGGCGAGTGAGGGAGAGAGAGAGACAGGCGAGTGAGGGAGAGAGAGAGACAGGCGAGTGAGGGAGAGAGAGAGAGACAGGTGAGTGAGGGAGAGGGAGAGACAGGCGAGTGAGGGAGAGAGAGACAGGCGAGTGAAGGTGAGAGAGACAGGCGAGTGAGGGAGAGAGAGAGACAGGTGAGTGAGGGAGAGAGAGACAGGCGAGTGAGGGAGAGAGAGAGACAGGCGAGTGAGGGAGAGAGAGACACAGGCGAGTGAGGGAGAGAGAGACAGGCGAGTGAGGGAGAGGGAGAGACAGGCGAGTGAGGGAGAGACCGGCGAGTGAGGGAGAGAGACAGGCGAGTGAGGGAGAGAGAGAGACAGGCGAGTGAGGGGGAGAGAGAGGGACAGGCGAGTGAGGGGGAGAGAGAGACAGGCGAGTGAGGGAGAGAGAGAGACAGGCGAGTGAGGGAGAGAGAGACAGGCGAGTGAAGGTGAGAGAGAGACAGGCGAGTGAGGGAGAGAGTGAGACAGGTGAGTGAGGGAGAGAGAGACAGGCGAGTGAGGGAGAGAGAGAAACAGGCGAGTGAGGGAGAGAGAGAGACAGGCGAGTGAGGGAGAGAGAGACAGGCGAGTGAGGGAGAGGGAGAGACAGGCGAGTGAGGGAGAGGGAGAGACAGGCGAGTGAGGGAGAGGGAGAGACAGGCGAGTGAGGGAGAGAGACAGGCGAGTGAGGGAGAGAGAGACAGGCGAGTGAGAGAGAGAGACAGGCGAGTGAGGGAGAGAGAGAGACAGGCGAGTGAGGGAGAGAGAGAGACAGGCGAGTGAGGGGAAGAGAGAGAGACAGGCGAGTGAGGGGGAGAGAGAGACAGGCGAGTGAGGGAGAGAGAGAGACAGGCGAGTGAGGGAGAGAGAGACAGGCGAGTGAGGGAGAGAGGGAGAGAGGCGAGTGAGGGAGAGAGAGAGACAGGCGAGAGAGGGAGGGAGAGAGGCAGGCGAGCGAGGGAGAGAGAGACAGGTGAGTGAGGGAGAGAGAGAGACAGGCGAGTGAGGGAGAGAGAGACAGGCGAGTGAGGAAGAGAGAGAGAGAGAGGCGAGTGAGGGAGAGAGAGACAGGCGAGTGAGGGAGAGAGAGAGACAGGTGAGTGAGGGAGAGAGAGACACAGGCGAGTGAGGGAGAGAGAGAGAGACAGGTGAGTGAGGGAGAGAGAGACAGGCGAGTGAGGGAGAGAGAGAGACAGGCGAGTGAGGGAGAGAGAGCGAGACAGGTGAGTGAGGGAGAGAGAGAGACAGGTGAGTGAGGGAGGGAGAGAGACAGGCGAGTGAGGGAGAGAGAGAGACAGGCGAGTGAGGGAGAGAGAGAGAGAGACAGGCGAGGGAGAGAGAGAGAGAGAGAGACAGGCGAGTGAGGGAGAGAGAGAGAGACAGGCGAGTGAGAGAGAGAGAGAGACAGGTGAGTGAGGGAGAGAGAGACAGGCGAGTGAGGGAGAGAGAGAGACAGGCGAGTGAGGGAGAGAGAGAGACAGGTGAGTGAGGGAGAGAGAGAGACAGGTGAGTGAGGGAGAGAGAGACAGGCGAGTGAGGGAGAGAGAGAGACAGGCGAGTGAGGGAGAGAGAGAGACAGGTGAGTGAGGGAGAGAGAGAGACAGGTGGGTGAGGGAGAGAGAGAGACAGGTGAGTGAGGGAGAGAGAGAGACAGGTGAGTGAGGGAGAGAGAGACAGGCGAGTGAGTGAGAGAGAGAGACAGGTGAGTGAGGGAGAGAGAGAGACAGGTGAGTGAGGGAGAGAGAGAGACAGGTGAGTGAGGGAGAGAGAGAGAGAGGTGAGTGAGCCAGAGAGAGAGACAGGCGAGTGAGGGAGAGAGAGACAGGTGAGTGAGAGAGAGAGAGACAGGTGAGTGAGGGAGAGAGAGACAGGCGAGTGAGGGAGAGAGAGACAGGTGAGTGAGGGAGAGAGAGAGACAGGCGAGTGAGGGAGAGAGAGAGACAGGTGAGTGAGGGAGAGAGAGACAGGCGAGTGAGGGAGAGAGAGACAGGCGAGTGAGGGAGAGAGAGACAGGCGAGTGAGGGAGAGAGAGACAGGCGAGTGAGGGAGAGAGAGAGACAGGCGAGTGAGGGAGAGAGAGACACAGGCGAGTGAGGGAGAGAGAGACAGGCGAGAGAGGGAGAGAGAGAGACAGGCGAGTGATTTTTCAGAAAAGACCCAGATGTCAGGAAAACAAATACCAGTTTACCCTCAGTGATACCACTATAGGACACACTATGAGCTGCACCTACCTTGGTCTAACTATTACAGCATCAGGGAGCTTCAGCATAGCAGTGAATGCACTAAAAGAAAAAGCCCGAAGAGCCCTATATGCAATAAAAAGAAAATTCTACAACATCCAAATCCCAATCAAAATCTGGCTCAAAATATTTGACAGCATAATCCTGCACATTGCACTGTACGGTAGTGAAGTATGGGGCCCGCTAAATCACCAAAGCTACACTAAATGGGAAAAACACACAATAGAAGCCCTACATGCAGAATTCTGCCGAAGCATCCTTCGCACCCAAAGAAAAACGCCAACAAATGCATGCAGAGCCGAACTAGGCAGATACCCACTGATAATAAACATCCAAAAACGAGCACTAAACTTCCTAAATCACCTCAAAGCTAGCACCCCAGACACCCTTCATTTCAAAGCCTTTCAGACCCAAGAGCTAAACCCAGAAAAGAGTCCCCTGAGTCAGCTGCTACTGAAACTAAGTACTCAGCCGGACCCTGACCAGCCCCAGACCAACACAGCCGTCCAAACACCAATCCGAGTGAACCAAATCATTAAAAAATGCAAAGAAACCTACCTGGAACATTGGAACAAAATAACCGAAAGCCAAAGCAGATTAGAATGTTACCGGGCCCTAAAAAGAGAATATAAACTGGCAGACTACCTCACGACCATCAGAGACACAAAACAGAGACAGACCCTCACCAGGTACAGACTAAGCGACCACCAACTGGAAATTGAAAAAGGCAGATACAAGAAATCCTGGCAGCCTAGAGAGAATAGAATATGCGATCAATGTCTGGCTGGCGAGGTTGAAACAGAAATGCATTTCCTCCTAAAATGCGAAAAATTCAACACATCAAGAAACATATTATTCAACAAGCTAAGCCAAACAACCCCAGATTTCAAGGAATTGGATGACCTGTCAAAATTGAGATTAGTCCTAGGAGAAGGAGACAGACCATACCTTGGGGCCAAATATGTAACAACATGTTACAACCTGAGGACTGTTTAAAATTAAGACTGTTTAAAATTAATATTGAATGTACCAAATGAAGTACAAAGACTGTTTAAAATTAATATTGTTTCAAAGTAATATTGTATGTACCCAACAAATGTCAAATCGATTGACACCTACAGAATGTTGGAAAACTGTACCTTTTTGCTATGTAAGCTTTGGCAATATGGTTCTCTGTAAACTTTCATGCCAATAAAGCATTTGAATTGGAATTGGAATTGGACAGGTGAGTGAGGGAGAGAGAGAGACAGGCGAGTGAGGGAGAGAGAGAGACAGGTGAGTGAGGGAGAGAGAGACAGGCGAGTGAGGGAGAGAGAGACAGGCGAGTGAGGGAGAGAGAGACAGGCGAGTGAGGGAGAGAGAGACAGGCGAGTGAGGGAGAGAGAGAGACAGGCGAGTGAGGGAGAGAGAGAGACAGGCGAGTGAGGGAGAGAGCGACAGGCGAGAGAGGGAGAGAGAGAGACAGGCGAGTGAGGGAGAGAGAGACAGGCGAGTGAGGGAGAGAGAGACAGGCAAGTGAGGGAGAGAGAGAGACAGGCGAGTGAGTGAGGGAGAGAGAGACAGGCGAGTGAGGGAGAGAGAGAGACAGGCGAGTGAGGGAGAGAGAGAGACAGGCGAGTGAGGGAGAGAGAGAGACAGGCGAGTGAGGGAGAGAGAGACAGGCGAGTGAGGGAGAGAGAGACAGGCGAGTGAGGGAGAGAGAGAGACAGGCGAGTGAGGGAGAGAGAGAGACAGGCGAGTGAGGGAGAGAGAGGCAGGCGAGTGAGGGAGAGAGAGAGACAGGCGAGTGAGGGAGAGAGAGAGAGACAGGCGAGTGAGGGAGAGAGAGGGACAGGCGAGTGAGGGAGAGAGAGAGACAGGCGAGTGAGGGAGAGAGAGAGACAGGCGAGTGAGGGAGAGAGAGAGACAGGCGAGTTAGGGAGAGAGAGACAGGCGAGTGAAGGAGAGAGAGACAGGCGAGTGAGGGAGAGAGAGACAGGCGAGTGAGGGAGAGAGAGTGACAGGCGAGTGAGGGAGAGAGAGAGACACGCGAGTGAGGGAGAGAGAGACAGGCGAGAGAGGGAGAGAGAGAGACAGGCGAGTGAGGGAGAGAGAGACAGACGAGTGAGGGAGAGAGAGACAGGCGAGTGAGGGAGAGAGAGACAGGTGAGTGAGGGAGAGAGAGAGACAGGCGAGTGAGGGAGAGAGAGACAGGTGAGTGAGGGAGGGAGAGAGACAGGCGAGTGAGGGAGGAGAGACAGGCGAGAGAGGAGAGAGGTGAGGGAGAGAGAGCAGGCGAGTGAGGGAGAGAGAGAGACAGGCGAGTGAGGAGAGAGAGAGAAGCGAGGAGAGAGAGAGAGAGACAGGCGAGGTGAGGGAGAGAGAGACAGGCGAGTGAGGGAGAGGAGACAGCGAGTGAGGAGAGCAGGCGAAAGGAGAGGGAGAGAGAGAGAGACAGGCCAGTGAGGGGGAGAGAGACAGGCAAGTGAGGGAGAGAGAGAGACAGGCGAGTGAGGGAGGGAGAGACAGGCGAGTGTGGGAGAGAGAGATAGGCGAGTGAGGGAGAGGGAGAGACAGGCGAGTGAGGGAGAGAGAGAGACAGGCGAGTGAGGGAGAGAGAGAGACAGGCGAGTGAGGGAGAGAGAGACAGGTGAGTGAGGGAGAGAGAGACAGGCTAGTGAGGGAGAGAGAGAGACAGGCGAGTGAGGGAGAGAGAGACAGGTGAGTGAGGGAGAGAGACAGGCGAGAGAGGGAGAGAGATACAGGCGAGTGAGGGAGAGAGAGACAGGCGAGTGAGGGAGAGAGAGAGAGACAGGCGAGTGAGGGAGAGAGAGAGACAGGCGAGTGAGGGAGAGAGAGAGACAGGTGAGTGAGGGAGGGAGAGACAGGCGGGTGAGGGAGAGAGAGACAGGCAAGTGAGGGAGAGAGAGACAGGCGAGTGAGGGAGAGAGAGACAGGCGAGTGAGGGAGAGGGAGAGACAGGCGAGTGAGGGAGAGAGAGAGACAGGCGAGTGAGGGAGAGAGAGAGACAGGCGAGTGAGGGAGAGAGAGACAGGCGAGTGAGGGAGAGAGGGACAGGCGACAGAGGGAGAGAGAGACAGGCGAGTGAGGGAGAGGGAGAGACAGGCGAGTGAGGGAGAGAGAGACAGGCGAGAGAGGGAGAGAGAGACAGGTGAGTGAGGGAGGGAGAGAGAGACAGGCGAGTGAGGGAGAGAGAGAGACAGGCGAGTGAGGGAGAGAGAGACAGGCGAGTGAGGGAGAGAGAGAGACAGGCGAGTGAGGGAGAGAGAGAGACAGGCGAGTGAGGGAGAGAGCGAGACACGCGAGTGAGGGAGAGAGAGAGACAGGTGAGAGAGGGAGAGAGAGAGACAGGCGAGTGAGCGAGGGAGAGAGACAGACGAGTGAGGGAGAGAGAGACAGGCGAGTGAGGGAGGGAGAGAGACAGGCGAGTGAGGGAGAGAGAGACAGGCGAGTGAGGGAGAGAGAGAGCCAAAGCAGATTAGAATGTTACCGGGCCCTAAAAAGAGAATATAAACTGGCAGACTACCTCACGACCATCAGAGACACAAAACAGAGACAGACCCTCACCAGGTACAGAATAAGCGACCACCAACAGAAATTGAAAAAGGCAGATACAAGAAATCCTGGCAGCCTAGAGAGAATAGAATATGCGATCAATGTCTGGCCGGCGAGGTTGAAACAGAAATGCATTTCCTCCTAAAATGCGAAAAATTCAACACATCAAGAAACATATTATTCAACAAGCTAAGCCATACAACCCCAGATTTCAAGGAATTGGATGACCTGTCAAAATTGAGATTAGTCCTGGGAGAAGGAGACAGACCATACCTTGGGGCCAAATAGGTAACAACATGTCACAACCTGAGGACTGTTTAAAATTAAGACTGTTTAAAATTAATATTGAACGTACCAAATGAAGTACAAAGACTGTTTAAAATTAATATTGTTTAAAAGTAATATTGTATGTACCCAACAAATGTCAAATCGACTGACACCTACAGAATGTTTGAAAATGTAGCTTTTTGCTATGGAAGCTTTGGCAATATGGTTCTCTGTCAACTTTCATGCCAATAAAGCATTTGAATTTGAATTTGAATTTGAATTTGAGAGACAGGTGAGTGAGGGAGAGAGAGACAGGCGAGTGAGGGAGAGAGACAGGCGAGTGAGGGAGAGAGAGACAGGCGAGTGAGGGAGAGAGAGAGACAGGTGAGTGAGGGAGAGAGAGAGACAGGTGAGTGAGGGAGAGAGAGACAGGTGAGTGAGGGAGAGAGAGAGAGACAGGTGAGTGAGGGAGAGAGAGAGACAGGCGAGAGAGGGGGAGAGAGAGAGACAGGTGAGTGATGGAGAGAGAGAGACAGGCGAGTGAAGGTGAGAGAGAGACAGGCGAGTGAGGGAGAGAGAGAGACAGGCGAGTGAGGGAGAGAGAGACAGGCGAGTGAGGGAGAGAGAGACAGGCGATTGAGGGAGAGAGAGAGACAGGCGAGTGAGGGAGAGAGAGAGACAGGTGAGTGAGGGAGAGAGAGACAGGCGAGTGAGGGAGAGAGAGAGACAGGTGAGTGAGGGAGGGAGAGAGAGACAGGCGAGTGAGGGAGAGAGAGAGACAGGCGTGTGAGGGAGAGAGCGAGACAGGCGAGTGAGGGAGAGAGAGAGACAGGCGAGTGAAGGTGAGAGAGAGACAGGCGAGTGAGGGAGAGAGAGAGACAGGCGAGTGAGGGAGAGAGAGACAGGCGAGTGAGGGAGAGTGAGAGACAGGCGAGTGGGGGAGAGAGAGAGACAGGCGAGTGAGGGAGAGAGAGAGACAGGCGATTGAGGGAGAGAGAGAGACAGGTGAGTGAGGGAGAGAGAGACAGGCGAGTGAGGGAGAGAGAGAGAGGTGAGTGACGGAGAGAGAGAGACAGGTGAGTGAGGGAGAGGGAGAGACAGGCGAGTGAGGGAGAGAGAGACAGGCGAGTGAAGGTGAGAGAGAGACAGGCGAGTGAGGGAGAGAGAGACAGGCGAGTGAGGGAGAGAGAGAGA
Source organism: Somniosus microcephalus (assembly GCF_052327205.1). Lineage (NCBI taxonomy): Eukaryota > Metazoa > Chordata > Chondrichthyes > Squaliformes > Somniosidae > Somniosus > Somniosus microcephalus. The sequence continues at coordinate 48,181 of NW_028225959.1, forward strand.
CAGGTGAGTGAGGGAGAGAGAGACAGGTGAGTGAGGGAGAGAGAGAGAGACAGGTGAGTGAGGGAGAGAGAGAGACAGGCGAGAGAGGGGGAGAGAGAGAGACAGGTGAGTGATGGAGAGAGAGAGACAGGCGAGTGAGGGAGAGAGAGAGAAAGGCAAGTGAGGGAGAGAGAGAGACAGGCGAGTGAGGGAGAGAGAGACAGGTGAGTGAGGGAGAGAGAGAGACAGGTGAGTGATGGAGAGAGAGAGACAGGCGAGTGAGGGAGAGAGAGAGAAAGGCGAGTGAGGGAGAGAGAGACAGGCGTGTGAGGGAGAGAGCGAGACAGGCGAGTGAGGGAGAGAGAGAGACAGGCGAGTGAAGGTGAGAGAGAGACAGGCGAGTGAGGGAGAGAGAGAGACAGGCGAGTGAGGGAGAGAGAGACAGGCGAGTGAGGGAGAGAGAGAGACAGGCGAGTGGGGGAGAGAGAGAGACAGGCGAGTGAGGGAGAGAGAGAGACAGGCGATTGAGGGAGAGAGAGAGACAGGCGATTGAGGGAGAGAGAGAGACAGGTGAGTGAGGGAGAGAGAGACAGGCGAGTGAGGGAGAGAGAGAGACAGGTGAGTGAGGGAGAGGGAGAGACAGGCGAGTGAGGGAGAGAGAGACAGGCGAGTGAAGGTGAGAGAGAGACAGGCGAGTGAGGGAGAGAGAGAGACAGGCGAGTGAGGGAGAGAGAGAGACAGGCGAGTGAGGGAGAGAGAGAGAGACAGGTGAGTGAGGGAGAGGGAGAGACAGGCGAGTGAGGGAGAGAGAGACAGGCGAGTGAAGGTGAGAGAGACAGGCGAGTGAGGGAGAGAGAGAGACAGGTGAGTGAGGGAGAGAGAGACAGGCGAGTGAGGGAGAGAGAGAGACAGGCGAGTGAGGGAGAGAGAGACACAGGCGAGTGAGGGAGAGAGAGACAGGCGAGTGAGGGAGAGGGAGAGACAGGCGAGTGAGGGAGAGACCGGCGAGTGAGGGAGAGAGACAGGCGAGTGAGGGAGAGAGAGAGACAGGCGAGTGAGGGGGAGAGAGAGAGACAGGCGAGTGAGGGGGAGAGAGAGACAGGCGAGTGAGGGAGAGAGAGAGACAGGCGAGTGAGGGAGAGAGAGACAGGCGAGTGAAGGTGAGAGAGAGACAGGCGAGTGAGGGAGAGAGTGAGACAGGTGAGTGAGGGAGAGAGAGACAGGCGAGTGAGGGAGAGAGAGAAACAGGCGAGTGAGGGAGAGAGAGAGACAGGCGAGTGAGGGAGAGAGAGACAGGCGAGTGAGGGAGAGGGAGAGACAGGCGAGTGAGGGAGAGGGAGAGACAGGCGAGTGAGGGAGAGGGAGAGACAGGCGAGTGAGGGAGAGAGACAGGCGAGTGAGGGAGAGAGAGACAGGCGAGTGAGAGAGAGAGACAGGCGAGTGAGGGAGAGAGAGAGACAGGCGAGTGAGGGAGAGAGAGAGACAGGCGAGTGAGGGGAAGAGAGAGAGACAGGCGAGTGAGGGGGAGAGAGAGACAGGCGAGTGAGGGAGAGAGAGAGACAGGCGAGTGAGGGAGAGAGAGACAGGCGAGTGAGGGAGAGAGGGAGAGAGGCGAGTGAGGGAGAGAGAGAGACAGGCGAGAGAGGGAGGGAGAGAGGCAGGCGAGCGAGGGAGAGAGAGACAGGTGAGTGAGGGAGAGAGAGAGACAGGCGAGTGAGGGAGAGAGAGACAGGCGAGTGAGGAAGAGAGAGAGAGAGAGGCGAGTGAGGGAGAGAGAGACAGGCGAGTGAGGGAGAGAGAGAGACAGGTGAGTGAGGGAGAGAGAGACACAGGCGAGTGAGGGAGAGAGAGAGAGACAGGTGAGTGAGGGAGAGAGAGACAGGCGAGTGAGGGAGAGAGAGAGACAGGCGAGTGAGGGAGAGAGAGCGAGACAGGTGAGTGAGGGAGGGAGAGAGACAGGCGAGTGAGGGAGAGAGAGAGACAGGCGAGTGAGGGAGAGAGAGAGACAGGCGAGTGAGGGAGAGAGAGAGAGAGACAGGCGAGGGAGAGAGAGAGAGAGAGAGACAGGCGAGTGAGGGAGAGAGAGAGAGACAGGCGAGTGAGAGAGAGAGAGAGACAGGTGAGTGAGGGAGAGAGAGACAGGCGAGTGAGGGAGAGAGAGAGACAGGCGAGTGAGGGAGAGAGAGAGACAGGTGAGTGAGGGAGAGAGAGAGACAGGTGAGTGAGGGAGAGAGAGAGACAGGTGAGTGAGGGAGAGAGAGAGACAGGTGAGTGAGGGAGAGAGAGACAGGCGAGTGAGGGAGAGAGAGAGACAGGTGAGTGAGGGAGAGAGAGAGACAGGTGAGTGAGGGAGAGAGAGAGAGAGGTGAGTGAGCCAGAGAGAGAGACAGGCGAGTGAGGGAGAGAGAGACAGGTGAGTGAGAGAGAGAGAGACAGGTGAGTGAGGGAGAGAGAGACAGGCGAGTGAGGGAGAGAGAGACAGGTGAGTGAGGGAGAGAGAGAGACAGGCGAGTGAGGGAGAGAGAGAGACAGGTGAGTGAGGGAGAGAGAGACAGGCGAGTGAGGGAGAGAGAGACAGGCGAGTGAGGGAGAGAGAGACAGGCGAGTGAGGGAGAGAGAGACAGGCGAGTGAGGGAGAGAGAGAGACAGGCGAGTGAGGGAGAGAGAGACACAGGCGAGTGAGGGAGAGAGAGACAGGCGAGAGAGGGAGAGAGAGAGACAGGCGAGTGATTTTTCAGAAAAGACCCAGATGTCAGGAAAACAAATACCAGTTTACCCTCAGTGATACCACTATAGGACACACTATGAGCTGCACCTACCTTGGTCTAACTATTACAGCATCAGGGAGCTTCAGCATAGCAGTGAATGCACTAAAAGAAAAAGCCCGAAGAGCCCTATATGCAATAAAAAGAAAATTCTACAACATCCAAATCCCAATCAAAATCTGGCTCAAAATATTTGACAGCATAATCCTGCACATTGCACTGTACGGTAGTGAAGTATGGGGCCCGCTAAATCACCAAAGCTACACTAAATGGGAAAAACACACAATAGAAGCCCTACATGCAGAATTCTGCCGAAGCATCCTTCGCACCCAAAGAAAAACGCCAACAAATGCATGCAGAGCCGAACTAGGCAGATACCCACTGATAATAAACATCCAAAAACGAGCACTAAACTTCCTAAATCACCTCAAAGCTAGCACCCCAGACACCCTTCATTTCAAAGCCTTTCAGACCCAAGAGCTAAACCCAGAAAAGAGTCCCCTGAGTCAGCTGCTACTGAAACTAAGTACTCAGCCGGACCCTGACCAGCCCCAGACCAACACAGCCGTCCAAACACCAATCCGAGTGAACCAAATCATTAAAAAATGCAAAGAAACCTACCTGGAACATTGGAACAAAATAACCGAAAGCCAAAGCAGATTAGAATGTTACCGGGCCCTAAAAAGAGAATATAAACTGGCAGACTACCTCACGACCATCAGAGACACAAAACAGAGACAGACCCTCACCAGGTACAGACTAAGCGACCACCAACTGGAAATTGAAAAAGGCAGATACAAGAAATCCTGGCAGCCTAGAGAGAATAGAATATGCGATCAATGTCTGGCTGGCGAGGTTGAAACAGAAATGCATTTCCTCCTAAAATGCGAAAAATTCAACACATCAAGAAACATATTATTCAACAAGCTAAGCCAAACAACCCCAGATTTCAAGGAATTGGATGACCTGTCAAAATTGAGATTAGTCCTAGGAGAAGGAGACAGACCATACCTTGGGGCCAAATATGTAACAACATGTCACAACCTGAGGACTGTTTAAAATTAAGACTGTTTAAAATTAATATTGAACGTACCAAATGAAGTACAAAGACTGTTTAAAATTAATATTGTTTAAAAGTAATATTGTATGTACCCAACAAATGTCAAATCGATTGACACCTACAGAATGTTGGAAAACTGTACCTTTTTGCTATGTAAGCTTTGGCAATATGGTTCTCTGTAAACTTTCATGCCAATAAAGCATTTGAATTGGAATTGGAATTGGACAGGTGAGTGAGGGAGAGAGAGAGACAGGCGAGTGAGGGAGAGAGAGAGACAGGTGAGTGAGGGAGAGAGAGACAGGCGAGTGAGGGAGAGAGAGACAGGCGAGTGAGGGAGAGAGAGACAGGCGAGTGAGGGAGAGAGAGACAGGCGAGTGAGGGAGAGAGAGAGACAGGCGAGTGAGGGAGAGAGAGAGACAGGCGAGTGAGGGAGAGAGCGACAGGCGAGAGAGGGAGAGAGAGAGACAGGCGAGTGAGGGAGAGAGAGAGACAGGTGAGTGAGGGAGAGAGAGAGACAGGCGAGTGAGGGAGAGAGAGAGAGACAGGTGAGTGAGGGAGAGGGAGAGACAGGCGAGTGAGGGAGAGAGAGACAGGCGAGTGAAGGTGAGAGAGACAGGCGAGTGAGGGAGAGAGAGAGACAGGTGAGTGAGGGAGAGAGAGACAGGCGAGTGAGGGAGAGAGAGAGACAGGCGAGTGAGGGAGAGAGAGACACAGGCGAGTGAGGGAGAGAGAGACAGGCGAGTGAGGGAGAGGGAGAGACAGGCGAGTGAGGGAGAGACCGGCGAGTGAGGGAGAGAGACAGGCGAGTGAGGGAGAGAGAGAGACAGGCGAGTGAGGGGGAGAGAGAGAGACAGGCGAGTGAGGGGGAGAGAGAGACAGGCGAGTGAGGGAGAGAGAGAGACAGGCGAGTGAGGGAGAGAGAGACAGGCGAGTGAAGGTGAGAGAGAGACAGGCGAGTGAGGGAGAGAGAGAGACAGGTGAGTGAGGGAGAGAGAGACACAGGCGAGTGAGGGAGAGAGAGAGAGACAGGTGAGTGAGGGAGAGAGAGACAGGCGAGTGAGGGAGAGAGAGAGACAGGCGAGTGAGGGAGAGAGAGCGAGACAGGTGAGTGAGGGAGAGAGAGAGACAGGTGAGTGAGGGAGGGAGAGAGACAGGCGAGTGAGGGAGAGAGAGAGACAGGCGAGTGAGGGAGAGAGAGAGAGAGACAGGCGAGGGAGAGAGAGAGAGAGAGAGACAGGCGAGTGAGGGAGAGAGAGAGAGACAGGCGAGTGAGAGAGAGAGAGAGACAGGTGAGTGAGGGAGAGAGAGACAGGCGAGTGAGGGAGAGAGAGAGACAGGCGAGTGAGGGAGAGAGAGAGACAGGTGAGTGAGGGAGAGAGAGAGACAGGTGGGTGAGGGAGAGAGAGAGACAGGTGAGTGAGGGAGAGAGAGAGACAGGTGAGTGAGGGAGAGAGAGAGACAGGTGAGTGAGGGAGAGAGAGACAGGCGAGTGAGGGAGAGAGAGAGACAGGTGAGTGAGGGAGAGAGAGAGACAGGTGAGTGAGGGAGAGAGAGAGAGAGGTGAGTGAGCCAGAGAGAGAGACAGGCGAGTGAGGGAGAGAGAGACAGGTGAGTGAGAGAGAGAGAGACAGGTGAGTGAGGGAGAGAGAGACAGGCGAGTGAGGGAGAGAGAGACAGGTGAGTGAGGGAGAGAGAGAGACAGGCGAGTGAGGGAGAGAGAGAGACAGGTGAGTGAGGGAGAGAGAGACAGGCGAGTGAGGGAGAGAGAGACAGGCGAGTGAGGGAGAGAGAGACAGGCGAGTGAGGGAGAGAGAGACAGGCGAGTGAGGGAGAGAGAGAGACAGGCGAGTGAGGGAGAGAGAGACACAGGCGAGTGAGGGAGAGAGAGACAGGCGAGAGAGGGAGAGAGAGAGACAGGCGAGTGATTTTTCAGAAAAGACCCAGATGTCAGGAAAACAAATACCAGTTTACCCTCAGTGATACCACTATAGGACACACTATGAGCTGCACCTACCTTGGTCTAACTATTACAGCATCAGGGAGCTTCAGCATAGCAGTGAATGCACTAAAAGAAAAAGCCCGAAGAGCCCTATATGCAATAAAAAGAAAATTCTACAACATCCAAATCCCAATCAAAATCTGGCTCAAAATATTTGACAGCATAATCCTGCACATTGCACTGTACGGTAGTGAAGTATGGGGCCCGCTAAATCACCAAAGCTACACTAAATGGGAAAAACACACAATAGAAGCCCTACATGCAGAATTCTGCCGAAGCATCCTTCGCACCCAAAGAAAAACGCCAACAAATGCATGCAGAGCCGAACTAGGCAGATACCCACTGATAATAAACATCCAAAAACGAGCACTAAACTTCCTAAATCACCTCAAAGCTAGCACCCCAGACACCCTTCATTTCAAAGCCTTTCAGACCCAAGAGCTAAACCCAGAAAAGAGTCCCCTGAGTCAGCTGCTACTGAAACTAAGTACTCAGCCGGACCCTGACCAGCCCCAGACCAACACAGCCGTCCAAACACCAATCCGAGTGAACCAAATCATTAAAAAATGCAAAGAAACCTACCTGGAACATTGGAACAAAATAACCGAAAGCCAAAGCAGATTAGAATGTTACCGGGCCCTAAAAAGAGAATATAAACTGGCAGACTACCTCACGACCATCAGAGACACAAAACAGAGACAGACCCTCACCAGGTACAGACTAAGCGACCACCAACTGGAAATTGAAAAAGGCAGATACAAGAAATCCTGGCAGCCTAGAGAGAATAGAATATGCGATCAATGTCTGGCTGGCGAGGTTGAAACAGAAATGCATTTCCTCCTAAAATGCGAAAAATTCAACACATCAAGAAACATATTATTCAACAAGCTAAGCCAAACAACCCCAGATTTCAAGGAATTGGATGACCTGTCAAAATTGAGATTAGTCCTAGGAGAAGGAGACAGACCATACCTTGGGGCCAAATATGTAACAACATGTTACAACCTGAGGACTGTTTAAAATTAAGACTGTTTAAAATTAATATTGAATGTACCAAATGAAGTACAAAGACTGTTTAAAATTAATATTGTTTCAAAGTAATATTGTATGTACCCAACAAATGTCAAATCGATTGACACCTACAGAATGTTGGAAAACTGTACCTTTTTGCTATGTAAGCTTTGGCAATATGGTTCTCTGTAAACTTTCATGCCAATAAAGCATTTGAATTGGAATTGGAATTGGACAGGTGAGTGAGGGAGAGAGAGAGACAGGCGAGTGAGGGAGAGAGAGAGACAGGTGAGTGAGGGAGAGAGAGACAGGCGAGTGAGGGAGAGAGAGACAGGCGAGTGAGGGAGAGAGAGACAGGCGAGTGAGGGAGAGAGAGACAGGCGAGTGAGGGAGAGAGAGAGACAGGCGAGTGAGGGAGAGAGAGAGACAGGCGAGTGAGGGAGAGAGCGACAGGCGAGAGAGGGAGAGAGAGAGACAGGCGAGTGAGGGAGAGAGAGACAGGCGAGTGAGGGAGAGAGAGACAGGCAAGTGAGGGAGAGAGAGAGACAGGCGAGTGAGTGAGGGAGAGAGAGACAGGCGAGTGAGGGAGAGAGAGAGACAGGCGAGTGAGGGAGAGAGAGAGACAGGCGAGTGAGGGAGAGAGAGAGACAGGTGAGTGAGGGAGAGAGCGAGACAGGCGAGTGAGGGAGAGAGAGACAGGCGAGTGAGGGAGAGAGAGACAGGCGAGTGAGGGAGAGAGAGAGACAGGCGAGTGAGGGAGAGAGAGAGACAGGCGAGTGAGGGAGAGAGAGGCAGGCGAGTGAGGGAGAGAGAGAGACAGGCGAGTGAGGGAGAGAGAGAGAGACAGGCGAGTGAGGGAGAGAGAGGGACAGGCGAGTGAGGGAGAGAGAGAGACAGGCGAGTGAGGGAGAGAGAGAGACAGGCGAGTGAGGGAGAGAGAGAGACAGGCGAGTTAGGGAGAGAGAGACAGGCGAGTGAGGGAGAGAGAGACAGGCGAGTGAGGGAGAGAGAGTGACAGGCGAGTGAGGGAGAGAGAGAGACACGCGAGTGAGGGAGAGAGAGACAGGCGAGAGAGGGAGAGAGAGAGACAGGCGAGTGAGGGAGAGAGAGACAGGCGAGTGAGGGAGAGAGAGACAGGCGAGTGAGGGAGAGAGAGAGACAGGCGAGTGAGGGAGAGAGAGACAGGTGAGTGAGGGAGGGAGAGAGACAGGCGAGAGAGGGAGAGAGATACAGGCGAGTGAGGGAGAGAGAGACAGGCGAGTGAGGGAGAGAGAGAGAGACAGGCGAGTGAGGGAGAGAGAGAGACAGGCGAGTGAGTGAGAGAGAGAGACAGGCGAGAGAGGGAGAGAGAGACAGGCGAGTGAGGGAGAGAGAGACAGGCGAGTGAGGGAGAGAGAGAGACAGGCCAGTGAGGGGGAGAGAGACAGGCGAGTGAGGGAGAGAGAGAGACAGGCGAGTGAGGGAGGGAGAGACAGGCGAGTGTGGGAGAGAGAGATAGGCGAGTGAGGGAGAGGGAGAGACAGGCGAGTGAGGGAGAGAGAGAGACAGGCGAGTGAGGGAGAGAGAGAGACAGGCGAGTGAGGGAGAGAGAGACAGGCGAGTGAGGGAGAGAGAGACAGGCGAGTGAGGGAGAGAGGGACAGGCGAGAGAGGGAGAGAGAGACAGGCGAGTGAGGGAGAGGGAGAGACAGGCGAGTGAGGGAGAGAGAGACAGGCGAGAGAGGGAGAGAGAGACAGGTGAGTGAGGGAGGGAGAGAGAGACAGGCGAGTGAGGGAGAGAGAGAGACAGGCGTGTGAGGGAGAGAGCGAGACAGGCGAGTGAGGGAGAGAGAGAGACAGGCGAGTGAGGGAGGGAGAGAGACAGGCGAGTGAGGGAGGGAGAGAGACAGGCGAGTGAGGGAGAGAGAGAGACAGGCGAGTGAGGGAGAGAGAGAGACAGGTGAGTGAAGGTGAGAGAGAGACAGGCGAGTGAGGGAGAGAGAGAGACAGGCGAGTGAGGGAGAGAGCGAGACAGGCGACTGAGGGAGAGAGAGAGACAGGCGTGTGAGGGAGAGAGCGAGACAGGCGAGTGAGGGAGAGAGAGAGACAGGCGAGTGACTGAGGGAGAGAGACAGGCGAGTGAGGGAGGGAGAGAGACAGGCGAGTGAGGGAGAGAGAGAGACAGGCGAGTGAGGGAGGGAGAGAGACAGGCGAGTGAGGGAGAGAGAGACAGGCGAGTGAGGGAGAGAGAGAGCCAAAGCAGATTAGAATGTTACCGGGCCCTAAAAAGAGAATATAAACTGGCAGACTACCTCACGACCATCAGAGACACAAAACAGAGACAGACCCTCACCAGGTACAGAATAAGCGACCACCAACTGGAAATTGAAAAAGGCAGATACAAGAAATCCTGGCAGCCTAGAGAGAATAGAATATGCGATCAATGTCTGGCCGGCGAGGTTGAAACAGAAATGCATTTCCTCCTAAAATGCGAAAAACTCAACACATCAAGAAACATATTATTCAACAAGCTAAGCCAAACAACCCCAGATTTCAAGGAATTTGATGACCTGTCAAAATTGAGATTAGTCCTGGGAGAAGGAGACAGACCATACCTTGGGGCCAAATAGGTAACAACATGTCACAACCTGAGGACTGTTTAAAATTAAGACTGTTTCAAATTAATATTGAACGTACCAAATGAAGTACAAAGACTGTTAAGTCTGTGAATTATTTAGTTAATTAAAACAGACTAATGAGTAACAATAAAAACAGGTCTTTACTGGTTGGAGGTAGTGACTATACTGAATACAATATTACTGCACAGTGCTTATATACCGGTGTGTTCACCCCCGGTATTACGTCTACAGCAGCCTGAGAAAGTAGTACATCTCTTAAGGTGGAACAGGCTTAAGCTCTCTTAAGGTGGAACAGGTTACATACACAACACTCCTCCCTTCTTAGCTTTATAGTCATCCCCCCCATTTAACATAACGTAATAACATATATACATATGTAACTTGATGTTTAACGTAACATATCACAGATTCAGTCTCTGCGGAAAACAGTTCACAGATTCAATCTCTGTGGTGTAGTCGGTTCACGTTACTCATTCAATAGTCCTTTCATGGATTTAACAGCTTGAACTTCCGAACTGATTTGGCTCCGTTCGGAGGGACCACGTGTGTGATCTGGTAGAGGTGATAATGGTTCAGATGGGTCATCTTCTGTTTTTACTTTTCCTTTTCTGCTTCTTGGAGGCTCTCTGGGCTCCATTGTCAGCTGCCACAGCTGCCAGCTGCATGCGCAGTTCCTCCTTCTCTTCCTCCTGTTTCCGTCGTAGAGCCAGCTTCTCCCGATGTTCCGTAGACTTTTGGTGCTCCTCCATGATTTCTGCACTTTGGGAGTCGAAGTTACAAGCTGGGCAGGACAGGACATCGTAATATTCGGTGTCGTCCACCAGGTCATGGTAATATTCGGTGTCGTCCTGAGCTAGACCAGTGAGAGGGTCGTCTATTTCCTCCATACCCAGCTGGACGTTAGCCAGCTCTTGTTCCAAATCCAGACATCTTTCCTGAAGAGACTTCTTCATGTGTACCTCTGCATCCAGCTTTTTCTGGGCTTTCAGCAAGTCGTTTACTAGTGACCTCATTTGTGATTTTAATACTTCAACTTCCTTTGGAGATTGATTGATCGGACTATGCAATCCCTCTACCGGAGCAGCTGTTTCAGCGGTCTGTTGTTCTACATTGACGTGAGTCAGCGTACTTTTGGCATCCAATGGCTGCTCTGTTGCAGTCGTTTCAGTCTGTGTCGTCACATCAGCCATCTCAATGACTTTTGAGAGCTCCGAACCCTTTTCCTTTGAAGATCGCAGCTCGTGTTCAAGTTTTTCCCATTTCAGAGTCTTGTCCCTCAGCATATGAAGGAGTTGGCTGACCGTTAACTCTTCTGACACCAGATTATGGCACGCACCTTCAGAACCTGAATCAGCTTTGATTCGTTCGGCCTCCTCGCGCAGATGGTTGGTGTGCTCCTGCTCCATTTTCTCCATCAGTTGCTTCTGTTGACTTTCCAGATTCTCCCACTCTGTAACAAAGAACTTTTTTATTTCATTCATCTCTTGCTCAAAACGGCGAATCATTTGTTCTAATTGCTGTTGTAGTTTGAAATGGAGTTGAGTTCGAGCCCAGTGTCCCTCAAAAATGTGCATATCAGTAGACTTGACAGACTCAGAATTCTCTGTTAAACTATGTTGTTGTTGCTCAGTGGAATTCTGTGCTGAAACTTTGTCTTTTGCACATGGGTTGGTCTTACCATCATCAGTTCTAGAGTCTGGGCTGATTATCTGCACCGAGTTCTCACTCTTTATGGCTTTTAGCGAATGCCAGTCCATATTTATGTTTCTAAACCACTCCCGGCCTAATAGTGGTGGACCTCCCTCCGGTAGCACATATAAGTCCATTATTTGACTTCCTTCGCCCTTGTTGGCCACTGCAACCTTTATTGTCCCGATGGGGTACACTCTCTGCCCAGTGTAGGTTGTCAATATAATCTCCGTATCCTGCAGGGGAATATGTTGGAATAACCTTCTGTAATCTTTCTTATTCATGACCGACAATGCCGATCCAGTGTCCAATTCCATTTTTACTTGGACTCCTTCTATCTGAAGAGTAACCCAAATTGTCTGGAGGTCTGCACCCTTACCAACGTTGAGTACCCTTAAGCTAGCCAGTTCAATACTGCTTGCGTCTGAATCGGACTCCTGTTCGGTCACCTTGTGTACCTTTGCGTATTTTCCTTGCGGTGACTTCTTGTTGCTGGTCTTCTTCCCTGACCTGCATACTCTAGCTATATGTCCAAGCCTACCACAAGTTCTACATTCTTGGTTTTTAAACCAACACTGGTTCTGATCATGCGTTGTCTTTCCACAACGATAACATTTGCCAGAACTCACACCCAATTTGTGTGCACTGAGCTCCGGTGACCGTAGCTGCATTACTGCCGTGCCTCTCGCTGCGGCTTCGTGTGCTGCTGCCATAGTGACCGCCTTCTCAAGCGTCAGCTCATTCTCCTTGAGCAGTCGCTTTTGTGTATCCTGTTTAAATAAACCACACACAAATTTGTCTCGAAGTGCCTCTGTCAGTCCCGTTCCAAACTGGCAATATTTCGCTAATTTACGCAATTCCAGCAAATATTCAGCATTGCTTTCATGCTGTAGCTGCCTTCTATCGTAAAATTTAAATCGTTCCGCTAGCATCAGCGGCGTGGGGTTTAGATGATCTTTCAGGACAGTAACAATCTCATCGAACGTCTTATCCGCCGGTTCATCTGGTGATAACAGGTGTTTCAATTGCCCGTATGTCTTCGCACCCATTAAATTTAATAATGTTAGAGCTTTATCTTGGTCACGAATTTTATTGGCCTTACAATAATTTTTTACTCTTTCAACATATATGGCCCAATCTTCGAGGTCACTATCAAAGGTGCTAATATTCCCATGTTTAGGCATTGTAGATTTGCAATTTCTCAGATTTTCTTTTATTTACTTGTTATCAAAGATGGCGGCTTCCCGCTCTTGCCGTCGTCCTCCGCCCACAAAATGGCGGTTTTCCCGCGCTTGGCGGTCTTCACCCGTCCCCCGACGCCGTCTCCCTTCAGCCCCCGGGTGCGGCCCTTGTCAGCGGATGTGATCGATGGCCCGGCTGCGCCTCGCACTTGAAAGCGGCCCGGCCCTGATCTGCCGATCGCTATCGCCCTGTACCTCTCTTTCCCAGTCCTGTCTTTACTCCGGTTCACAAGCTGATGGAGGCTTCAAGGTCCTAATGCCTGTCGCTTCCAGAGGGGTGGTGAGTGGTGAGGTTTGAAACCTCTCTTCAACCGCCGTGGAATAACTGCCGCAGGGTAAGAACCTGACTCGTCGCCAGTGTTAAGTCTGTGAATTATTTAGTTAATTAAAACAGACTAATGAGTAACAATAAAAACAGGTCTTTACTGGTTGGAGCTAGGGACTATACTGAATACAAGATTACTGCACAGTGCTTATATACCGGTGTGTTCACCCCCGGTATTACGTCTACAGCAGCCTGAGAAAGTAGGACATCTCTGAAGGTGGAACAGGCTTAAGCTCTCTTAAGGTGGAACAGGTTACATACACAACAAAAACTGTTTAAAATTAATATTGTTTAAAAGTAATATTGTATGTACCCAACAAATGTCAAATCGATTGACACCTACAGAATGTTTGAAAATGTACCTTTTTGCTATGTAAGCTTTGGCAATATGGTTCTCTGTAAACTTTCATGCCAATAAAGCATTTGAATTTGAATTTGAATTTGAATTTGAGAGACAGGTGAGTGAGGGAGAGAGAGACATGCGAGTGAGGGAGAGAGAGACAGGCGAGTGAGGGAGAGAGAGAGACAGGTGAGTGAGGGAGAGAGAGAGACAGGTGAGTGAGGGAGAGAGAGACAGGCGAGTGAGGGAGAGAGAGAGAGACAGGTGAGTGAGGGAGAGAGAGAGACAGGCGAGAGAAGGGGAGAGAGAGAGACAGGTGAGTGAGGGAGAGAGAGAGACAGGCGAGTGAGGGAGAGAGAGAGACAGGCGAGTGAGGGAGAGAGAGAGACAGGCGAGTGAGGGAGAGAGAGACAGGTGAGTGAGGGAGAGAGAGAGACAGGTGAGTGAGGGAGGGAGAGAGAGACAGGCGAGTGAGGGAGAGAGAGAGACAGGCGTGTGAGGGAGAGAGCGAGACAGGCGAGTGAGGGAGAGAGAGAGACAGGCGAGTGAAGGTGAGAGAGAGACAGGCGAGTGAGGGAGAGAGAGAGACAGGCGAGTGAGGGAGAGAGAGAGACAGGCGAGTGAGGGAGAGAGAGAGACAGGCGAGTGAGGGAGAGAGAGAGACAGGTGAGTGAGGGAGAGAGAGACAGGCGAGTGAGGGAGAGAGAGAGACAGGTGAGTGAGGGAGAGAGAGAGAGAGGTGAGTGAGGGAGAGGGAGAGACAGGCGAGTGAGGGAGAGAGAGACAGGCGAGTGAAGGTGAGAGAGAGACAGGCGAGTGAGGGAGAGAGAGAGACAGGCGAGTGAGGGAGAGAGAGACAGGCGAGTGAGGGAGAGAGAGAGACAGGCGAGTGAGGGAGAGAGAGAGACAGGTGAGTGAGGGAGAGGGCGAGACAGGCGAGTGAGGGAGAGAGAGACAGGCGAGTGAAGGTGAGAGAGAGACAGGCGAGTGAGGGAGAGAGAGAGACAGGTGAGTGAGGGAGAGACAGACAGGCGAGTGAGGGAGAGAGAGAGACAGGCGAATGAGGGAGAGAGAGAGACAGGCGAGTGAGGGAGAGAGAGACAGGCGAGTGAGGGAGAGGGAGAGACAGGCGAGTGAGGGAGAGGGAGAGACAGGCGAGTGAGGGAGAGGGAGAGACAGGCGAGTGAGGGAGAGAGACAGGCGAGTGAGGGAGAGAGAGACAGGCGACTGAGAGAGAGAGACAGGTGAGTGAGGGAGAGAGAGAGACAGGCGAGTGAGGGAGAGAGAGAGACAGGCGAGTGAGGGGGAGAGAGAGAGACAGGTGAGTGAGGGGGAGAGAGAGACAGGCGAGTGAAGGAGAGAGAGAGACAGGCGAGTGAGGGAGAGAGAGACAGGCGAGTGAGGGAGAGAGAGAGAGAGGCGAGTGAGGGAGAGAGAGAGACAGGCGAGAGAGGGAGGGAGAGAGACAGGCGAGTGAGGGAGAGAGAGACAGGCGAGTGAGGGAGAGAGAGAGACAGGCGAGTGAGGGAGAGAGAGACAGGCGAGTGAGGAAGAGAGAGAGAGAGAGGCGAGTGAGGGAGAGAGAGACAGGCGAGTGAGGGAGAGAGAGAGACAGGTGAGTGAGGGAGAGAGAGAGACTGGCGAGTGAGGGAGAGAGAGAGAGACAGGTGAGTGAGGGAGAGAGAGGCAGGCGAGTGAGGGAGAGAGAGAGACAGGCAAGTGAGGGACAGAGAGAGAGACAGGCGAGTGAGGGAGAGAGAGAGACAGGCGAGTGAGGGAGAGAGAGAGAGAGACAGGCGAGGGAGAGAGAGAGAGAGAGAGAAAGGCGAGTGAGGGAGAGAGAGAGAGACAGGCGAGTGAGAGAGAGAGAGAGACAGACGAGTGAGGGAGAGGGAGAGAGAGGCGAGTGAGGGAGAGAGAGAGACAGGCGAGTGAGGGAGAGAGAGGGAGACAGGCGAGTGAGGGAGAGAGAGACAGGCGAGTGAGGGAGAGAGAGACAGGCGAGAGAGGGAGAGAGAGACAGGCGAGTGAGGGAGAGAGAGAGACAGGTGAGTGAGGGAGAGAGAGAGACAGGCGAGTGAGGGAGAGAGACACAGGCGAGTGAGGGAGAGAGAGACAGGCAATTGAGGGAGAGAGAGAGACAGGCGAGTGAGGGAGAGAGAGAGACAGGCGAGTGAGGGAGGGAGAGACATGCGAGTGAGGGAGAGAGAGACAGGCAAGTGAGGGAGAGAGAGACAGGCAAGTGAGGGAGAGGGAGAGACAGGCGAGTGAGGGAGAGAGAGAGACAGGCGAGTGAGGGAGAGAGAGAGACAGGCGAGTGAGGGAGAGAGAGACAGGCGAGTGAGGGAGAGAGAGACAGGCGAGAGAGGGAGAGAGAGAGACAGGCGAGTGAGGGAGAGAGAGAGACAGGCGAGTGAGGGAGAGAGAGAGACAGGCGAGTGAGGGAGAGAGAGAGACAGGTGAGTGAGGGAGAGAGAGACAGGCGAGTGAGGGAGAGAGAGAGACAGGTGAGTGAGGGAGAGAGAGAGACAGGTGAGTGAGGGAGAGGGAGAGACAGGCGAGTGAGGGAGAGAGAGACAGGCGAGTGAAGGTGAGAGAGAGACAGGCGAGTTAGGGAGAGAGAGACAGGCGAGTGAGGGAGAGAGAGACAGGCGAGTGAGGGAGAGAGAGTGACAGGCGAGTGAGGGAGAGAGAGAGACACGCGAGTGAGGGAGAGAGAGACAGGCGAGAGAGGGAGAGAGAGAGACAGGCGAGTGAGGGAGAGAGAGACAGGCGAGTGAGGGAGAGAGAGACAGGCGAGTGAGGGAGAGAGAGAGACAGGCGAGTGAGGGAGAGAGAGACAGGTGAGTGAGGGAGAGAGAGTGACAGGCGAGTGAGGGAGAGAGAGAGACACGCGAGTGAGGGAGAGAGAGACAGGCGAGAGAGGGAGAGAGAGAGACAGGCGAGTGAGGGAGAGAGAGACAGGCGAGTGAGGGAGAGAGAGACAGGCGAGTGAGGGAGAGAGAGAGACAGGCGAGTGAGGGAGAGAGAGACAGGTGAGTGAGGGAGGGAGAGAGACAGGCGAGAGAGGGAGAGAGATACAGGCGAGTGAGGGAGAGAGAGACAGGCGAGTGAGGGAGAGAGAGAGAGACAGGCGAGTGAGGGAGAGAGAGAGACAGGCGAGTGAGTGAGAGAGAGAGACAGGCGAGAGAGGGAGAGAGAGACAGGCGAGTGAGGGAGAGAGAGACAGGCGAGTGAGGGAGAGAGAGAGACAGGCCAGTGAGGGGGAGAGAGACAGGCGAGTGAGGGAGAGAGAGAGACAGGCGAGTGAGGGAGGGAGAGACAGGCGAGTGTGGGAGAGAGAGATAGGCGAGTGAGGGAGAGGGAGAGACAGGCGAGTGAGGGAGAGAGAGAGACAGGCGAGTGAGGGAGAGAGAGAGACAGGCGAGTGAGGGAGAGAGAGACAGGCGAGTGAGGGAGAGAGAGACAGGCGAGTGAGGGAGAGAGGGACAGGCGAGAGAGGGAGAGAGAGACAGGCGAGTGAGGGAGAGGGAGAGACAGGCGAGTGAGGGAGAGAGAGACAGGCGAGAGAGGGAGAGAGAGACAGGTGAGTGAGGGAGGGTGAGAGAGACAGGCGAGTGAGGGAGAGAGAGAGACAGGCGTGTGAGGGAGAGAGCGAGACAGGCGAGTGAGGGAGAGAGAGAGACAGGCGAGTGAGGGAGGGAGAGAGACAGGCGAGTGAGGGAGGGAGAGAGACAGGCGAGTGAGGGAGAGAGAGAGACAGGCGAGTGAGGGAGAGAGAGAGACAGGTGAGTGAAGGTGAGAGAGAGACAGGCGAGTGAGGGAGAGAGAGAGACAGGCGAGTGAGGGAGAGAGCGAGACAGGCGACTGAGGGAGAGAGAGAGACAGGCGTGTGAGGGAGAGAGCGAGACAGGCGAGTGAGGGAGAGAGAGAGACAGGCGAGTGACTGAGGGAGAGAGACAGGCGAGTGAGGGAGGGAGAGAGACAGGCGAGTGAGGGAGAGAGAGAGACAGGCGAGTGAGGGAGGGAGAGAGACAGGCGAGTGAGGGAGAGAGAGACAGGCGAGTGAGGGAGAGAGAGAGCCAAAGCAGATTAGAATGTTACCGGGCCCTAAAAAGAGAATATAAACTGGCAGACTACCTCACGACCATCAGAGACACAAAACAGAGACAGACCCTCACCAGGTACAGAATAAGCGACCACCAACTGGAAATTGAAAAAGGCAGATACAAGAAATCCTGGCAGCCTAGAGAGAATAGAATATGCGATCAATGTCTGGCCGGCGAGGTTGAAACAGAAATGCATTTCCTCCTAAAATGCGAAAAACTCAACACATCAAGAAACATATTATTCAACAAGCTAAGCCAAACAACCCCAGATTTCAAGGAATTTGATGACCTGTCAAAATTGAGATTAGTCCTGGGAGAAGGAGACAGACCATACCTTGGGGCCAAATAGGTAACAACATGTCACAACCTGAGGACTGTTTAAAATTAAGACTGTTTCAAATTAATATTGAACGTACCAAATGAAGTACAAAGACTGTTAAGTCTGTGAATTATTTAGTTAATTAAAACAGACTAATGAGTAACAATAAAAACAGGTCTTTACTGGTTGGAGCTAGGGACTATACTGAATACAAGATTACTGCACAGTGCTTATATACCGGTGTGTTCACCCCCGGTATTACGTCTACAGCAGCCTGAGAAAGTAGGACATCTCTGAAGGTGGAACAGGCTTAAGCTCTCTTAAGGTGGAACAGGTTACATACACAACAAAAACTGTTTAAAATTAATATTGTTTAAAAGTAATATTGTATGTACCCAACAAATGTCAAATCGATTGACACCTACAGAATGTTTGAAAATGTACCTTTTTGCTATGTAAGCTTTGGCAATATGGTTCTCTGTAAACTTTCATGCCAATAAAGCATTTGAATTTGAATTTGAATTTGAATTTGAGAGACAGGTGAGTGAGGGAGAGAGAGACATGCGAGTGAGGGAGAGAGAGACAGGCGAGTGAGGGAGAGAGAGAGACAGGTGAGTGAGGGAGAGAGAGAGACAGGTGAGTGAGGGAGAGAGAGACAGGCGAGTGAGGGAGAGAGAGAGAGACAGGTGAGTGAGGGAGAGAGAGAGACAGGCGAGAGAAGGGGAGAGAGAGAGACAGGTGAGTGAGGGAGAGAGAGAGACAGGCGAGTGAGGGAGAGAGAGAGACAGGCGAGTGAGGGAGAGAGAGAGACAGGCGAGTGAGGGAGAGAGAGACAGGCGAGTGAGGGAGAGAGAGAGACAGGTGAGTGAGGGAGGGAGAGAGAGACAGGCGAGTGAGGGAGAGAGAGAGACAGGCGTGTGAGGGAGAGAGCGAGACAGGCGAGTGAGGGAGAGAGAGAGACAGGCGAGTGAAGGTGAGAGAGAGACAGGCGAGTGAGGGAGAGAGAGAGACAGGCGAGTGAGGGAGAGAGAGAGACAGGCGAGTGAGGGAGAGAGAGAGACAGGCGAGTGAGGGAGAGAGAGAGACAGGTGAGTGAGGGAGAGAGAGACAGGCGAGTGAGGGAGAGAGAGAGACAGGTGAGTGAGGGAGAGAGAGAGACAGGTGAGTGAGGGAGAGGGAGAGACAGGCGAGTGAGGGAGAGAGAGACAGGCGAGTGAAGGTGAGAGAGAGACAGGCGAGTGAGGGAGAGAGAGAGACAGGCGAGTGAGGGAGAGAGAGACAGGCGAGTGAGGGAGAGAGAGAGACAGGCGAGTGAGGGAGAGAGAGAGACAGGTGAGTGAGGGAGAGGGCGAGACAGGCGAGTGAGGGAGAGAGAGACAGGCGAGTGAAGGTGAGAGAGAGACAGGCGAGTGAGGGAGAGAGAGAGACAGGTGAGTGAGGGAGAGACAGACAGGCGAGTGAGGGAGAGAGAGAGACAGGCGAATGAGGGAGAGAGAGAGACAGGCGAGTGAGGGAGAGAGAGACAGGCGAGTGAGGGAGAGGGAGAGACAGGCGAGTGAGGGAGAGGGAGAGACAGGCGAGTGAGGGAGAGGGAGAGACAGGCGAGTGAGGGAGAGAGACAGGCGAGTGAGGGAGAGAGAGACAGGCGAGTGAGAGAGAGAGACAGGTGAGTGAGGGAGAGAGAGAGACAGGCGAGTGAGGGAGAGAGAGAGACAGGCGAGTGAGGGGGAGAGAGAGAGACAGGTGAGTGAGGGGGAGAGAGAGACAGGCGAGTGAAGGAGAGAGAGAGACAGGCGAGTGAGGGAGAGAGAGACAGGCGAGTGAGGGAGAGAGAGAGAGAGGCGAGTGAGGGAGAGAGAGAGACAGGCGAGAGAGGGAGGGAGAGAGACAGGCGAGTGAGGGAGAGAGAGACAGGCGAGTGAGGGAGAGAGAGAGACAGGCGAGTGAGGGAGAGAGAGACAAGCGAGTGAGGAAGAGAGAGAGAGAGAGGCGAGTGAGGGAGAGAGAGACAGGCGAGTGAGGGAGAGAGAGAGACAGGTGAGTGAGGGAGAGAGAGAGACTGGCGAGTGAGGGAGAGAGAGAGAGACAGGTGAGTGAGGGAGAGAGAGGCAGGCGAGTGAGGGAGAGAGAGAGACAGGCAAGTGAGGGACAGAGAGAGAGACAGGCGAGTGAGGGAGAGAGAGAGACAGGCGAGTGAGGGAGAGAGAGAGAGAGACAGGCGAGGGAGAGAGAGAGAGAGAGAGAAAGGCGAGTGAGGGAGAGAGAGAGAGACAGGCGAGTGAGAGAGAGAGAGACAGACGAGTGAGGGAGAGGGAGAGAGAGGCGAGTGAGGGAGAGAGAGAGACAGGCGAGTGAGGGAGAGAGAGGGAGACAGGCGAGTGAGGGAGAGAGAGACAGGCGAGTGAGGGAGAGAGAGACAGGCGAGAGAGGGAGAGAGAGACAGGCGAGTGAGGGAGAGAGAGAGACAGGTGAGTGAGGGAGAGAGAGAGACAGGCGAGTGAGGGAGAGAGACACAGGCGAGTGAGGGAGAGAGAGACAGGCAATTGAGGGAGAGAGAGAGACAGGCGAGTGAGGGAGAGAGAGAGACAGGCGAGTGAGGGAGGGAGAGACATGCGAGTGAGGGAGAGAGAGACAGGCAAGTGAGGGAGAGAGAGACAGGCAAGTGAGGGAGAGGGAGAGACAGGCGAGTGAGGGAGAGAGAGAGACAGGCGAGTGAGGGAGAGAGAGAGACAGGCGAGTGAGGGAGAGAGAGACAGGCGAGTGAGGGAGAGAGAGACAGGCGAGAGAGGGAGAGAGAGACAGGCGAGTGAGGGAGAGGGAGAGACAGGCGAGTGAGGGAGAGAGAGACAGGCGAGAGAGGGAGAGAGAGACAGGTGAGTGAGGGAGGGAGAGAGAGACAGGCGAGTGAGGGAGAGAGAGAGACAGGCGTGTGAGGGAGAGAGCGAGACAGGCGAGTGAGGGAGAGAGAGAGACAGGCGAGTGAGGGAGGGAGAGAGACAGGCGAGTGAGGGAGGGAGAGAGACAGGCGAGTGAGGGAGAGAGAGAGACAGGCGAGTGAGGGAGAGAGAAAGACAGGTGAGTGAAGGTGAGAGAGAGACAGGCGAGTGAGGGAGAGACAGAGACAGGCGAGTGAGGGAGAGAGCGAGACAGGCGAGTGAGGGAGAGAGAGAGACAGGCGTGTGAGGGAGAGAGCGAGACAGGCGAGTGAGGGAGAGAGAGAGACAGGCGAGTGAGTGAGGGAGAGAGACAGGCGAGTGAGGGAGGGAGAGAGACAGGTGAGTGAGGGAGGAAGAGAGACAGGCGAGTGAGGGAGGGAGAGAGACAGGCGAGTGAGGGAGAGAGAGAGAGGCGAGTGAGGGAGAGAGAGAGACAGGTGAGTGAGGGAGAGAGAGACAGGCGAGTGAGGGAGAGAGACAGGCGAGTGAGGGAGAGAGAGACAGGCGAGTGAGGGAGAGAGAGAGACAGGTGAGTGAGGGAGAGAGAGAGACAGGTGAGTGAGGGAGAGAGAGACAGGTGAGTGAGGGAGAGAGAGACAGGTGAGTGAGGGAGAGAGACAGGCGAGTGAGGGAGAGAGACAGGCGAGTGAGGGAGAGAGAGACAGGCGAGTGAGGGAGAGAGAGAGACAGGTGAGTGAGGGAGAGAGAGAGACAGGCGAGTGAGGGAGAGAGAGAGACAGGCGAGTGAGGGGGAGAGAGAGAGACAGGCGAGTGAGGCGGAGAGAGAGACAGGCGAGTGAGGGAGAGAGAGAGACAGGCGAGTGAGGGAGAGAGAGACAGGCGAGTGAGGGAGAGAGAGAGAGAGGCGAGTGAGGGAGAGAGAGAGACAGGCGAGAGAGGGAGGGAGAGAGACAGGTGAGTGAGGGAGAGAGAGACAGGCGAGTGAGGGAGAGAGAGAGACAGGCGAGTGAGGGAGAGAGAGAGACAGGCGTGTGAGGGAGAGAGCGAGACAGGCGAGTGAGGGAGAGAGAGAGACAGGCGTGTGAGGGAGAGAGCGAGACAGGCGAGTGAGGGAGAGAGAGAGACAGGCGAGTGAGTGAGGGAGAGAGACAGGTGAGTGAGGGAGGGAGAGAGACAGGCGAGTGAGGGAGAGAGAGAGACAGGCGAGTGAGGGAGAGAGAGAGAGGCGAGTGAGGGAGAGAGAGAGACAGGTGAGTGAGGGAGAGAGAGAGACAGGTGAGTGAAGGTGAGAGAGAGACAGGCGAGTGAGGGAGAGAGAGAGACAGGCGAGTGAGGGAGAGAGCGAGACAGGCGAGTGAGGGAGAGAGAGAGACAGGCGTGTGAGGGAGGGAGCGAGACAGGCGAGTGAGGGAGAGAGAGAGACAGGCGAGTGAGTGAGGGAGAGAGACAGGCGAGTGAGGGAGGGAGAGAGACAGGCGAGTGAGGGAGAGAGAGAGACAGGCGAGTGAGGGAGGGAGAGAGACAGGCGAGTGAGGGAGAGAGAGAGAGGCGAGTGAGGGAGAGAGAGAGACAGGTGAGTGAGAGAGAGAGAGACAGGCGAGTGAGGGAGAGAGACAGGCGAGTGAGGGAGAGAGAGACAGGCGAGTGAGGGAGAGAGAGAGACAGGTGAGTGAGGGAGAGAGAGAGACAGGTGAGTGAGGGAGAGAGAGACAGGTGAGTGAGGGAGAGAGACAGGCGAGTGAGGGAGAGAGACAGGTGAGTGAGGGAGAGAGAGACAGGCGAGTGAGGGAGAGAGAGAGACAGGTGAGTGAGGGAGAGAGAGAGACAGGCGAGTGAGGGAGAGAGAGAGACAGGCGAGTGAGGGGGAGAGAGAGAGACAGGCGAGTGAGGGGGAGAGAGAGACAGGCGAGTGAGGGAGAGAGAGAGACAGGCGAGTGAGGGAGAGAGAGACAGGCGAGTGAGGGAGAGAGAGAGAGAGAGAGGCGAGTGAGGGAGAGAGAGAGACAGGCGAGAGAGGGAGGGAGAGAGACAGGCGAGTGAGGGAGAGAGAGACAGGCGAGTGAGGGAGAGAGAGAGACAGGCGAGTGAGGGAGAGAGAGACAGGCGAGTGAGGAAGAGAGAGAGAGAGAGGCGAGTGAGGGAGAGAGAGACAGGCGAGTGAGGGAGAGAGAGAGACAGGTGAGTGAGGGAGAGAGAGAGACTGGCGAGTGAGGGAGAGAGAGAGAGACAGGTGAGTGAGGGAGAGGGAGGCAGGCGAGTGAGGGAGAGAGAGAGACAGGCGAGTGAGGGACAGAGAGAGAGACAGGCGAGTGAGGGAGAGAGAGAGACAGGTGAGTGAGGGAGGGAGAGAGACAGGCGAGTGAGGGAGAGAGAGAGACAGGCGAGTGAGGGAGAGAGAGAGAGAGACAGGCGAGGGAGAGAGAGAGAGAGAGAGACAGGCGAGTGAGGGAGAGAGAGAGAGACAGGCGAGTGAGAGAGAGAGAGACAGACGAGTGAGGGAGAGGGAGAGAGAGGCGAGTGAGGGAGAGAGAGAGACAGGCGAGTGAGGGAGAGAGAGAGAGACAGGTGAGTGAGGGAGAGAGCGAGACAGGCGAGTGAGGGAGAGAGAGAGACAGGCGTGTGAGGGAGAGAGCGAGACAGGCGAGTGAGGGAGAGAGAGAGACAGGCGAGTGAGTGAGGGAGAGAGACAGGCGAGTGAGGGAGGGAGAGAGACAGGCGAGTGAGGGAGAGAGAGAGACAGGCGAGTGAGGGAGGGAGAGAGACAGGCGAGTGAGGGAGAGAGAGAGAGGCGAGTGAGGGAGAGAGAGAGACAGGTGAGTGAGGGAGAGAGAGACAGGCGAGTGAGGGAGAGAGACAGGCGAGTGAGGGAGAGAGAGACAGGCGAGTGAGGGAGAGAGAGAGACAGGTGAGTGAGGGAGAGAGAGAGACAGGTGAGTGAGGGAGAGAGAGACAGGTGAGTGAGGGAGAGAGAGACAGGTGAGTGAGGGAGAGAGACAGGCGAGTGAGGGAGAGAGACAGGCGAGTGAGGGAGAGAGAGACAGGCGAGTGAGGGAGAGAGAGAGACAGGTGAGTGAGGGAGAGAGAGAGACAGGCGAGTGAGGGAGAGAGAGAGACAGGCGAGTGAGGGGGAGAGAGAGAGACAGGCGAGTGAGGGGGAGAGAGAGACAGGCAAGTGAGGGAGAGAGAGAGACAGGCGAGTGAGGGAGAGAGAGACAGGCGAGTGAGGAAGAGAGAGAGAGAGGCGAGTGAGGGAGAGAGAGAGACAGGCGAGAGAGGGAGGGAGAGAGACAGGCGAGTGAGGGAGAGAGAGACAGGCGAGTGAGGGAGAGAGAGAGACAGGCGAGTGAGGGAGAGAGAGACAGGCGAGTGAGGAAGAGAGAGAGAGAGAGGCGAGTGAGGGAGAGAGAGACAGGCCTCCGCTCCTCAACTTTTGGGATGAAGAGTACAGACCCTGAATTCCTAAAAGCTATAAAAGACATTGATATAATTGTGTTAACAGAAACATGGTGCCAAAAGGACATGCCGACCCACTGTCCCCCAATGTACCATGAAATTATTGTGCCTTCAGTAAAGAACATTAAGACACGCAAGGGCAGAACCTCCGGGGGAATCCTGGTGTGGTATAAAGGAGAACTGAACAAACACATCTCACCGATAAAACAGGGAAAATCACACGTATGGCTAAAATTAGATAAAAATATAGGAATAGCAAAAAACGATGTTTACTTATGTGCGATCTACATACCTCCAATAGAATCGCCATATTTTGAAGAGGAGATATTTGACACTCTCCACATGGAAATCAGCCATTTCCAGGCCCAAGGAAAGGTGCTATTATGTGGGGACCTAAATGCAAGGACAGGATGTGAACCTGACTTCATAGACCCACAGGGCAACAACCATGTGTTTGGCCAGACCCCTCTATATGTCACACCAGCCATCGCAAACCGAAACAACCTCGATTGTGAAATAAATAAAAGCGGTAGGGAGGTAGTGCAACTCTGCCGAGCCTTAGGCCTGTACATAGTTAACGGTAGGTTCAGAGGGGACTCCTTAGGGAGACTCACATATTCCTCAACTCTTGGGTCTAGTGTGGTGGATTATACAATCACTGACCTGGACCCCTGCGATATCAACGCATTCACTGTCAGGCAGCAATCCCCCCTCTCAGACCATAACCAAATAAATGTGTACCTTAAACTTTCTGCCCAAACTACAGACACAAAAAAGGAACCCAGTAAGCTACATAAAATAAACCAGACATACAGATGGGCCCCAGACAGTGGAGATAAATTCATCACAGCACTAAATTCACCTGATCTCACAAGTAAAATTTCAAAATTTAAAGAAAATCTATATGAGATCACCAGAGATGGGGTAAACATGGCCATAGAGGATATAAATATGATCTTTCATGAGGCAGCTGTAAAAGCCGACCTCGTGAAACAGAAGAGGAAGAGTCACAAAAGACAAAATAAAAATAAGAAATGGTTTGACCACGAATGCAAAAATGCCAGAAAAGACCTGAGAAAAATATCAAACCAAAAGCATCGACAACCAAACAATCCGGACCTACGTACTAGATACAATGAAACCCTCAAAAGATATAAACACACCATTAGGAACAAAACACAAAACTATACCCACAAAATACTCGAAGAAATTGAAAACTCCACCAATCCAAAACAATTCTGGGAAATGTGGAATAACCTGAGTACAACACAATTGCAAGCATTACCAATCCAAGATGGCGACATCTGGAGAACACATTTTGAAAACCTCTACAAAGACATCCCAATAAACGAAACAAACCCAAGTCAACATCAGGTCACAGAAAAACTCCACACATTAGAAGCAACAATCAAAGACAACCAAAACCCTCTAGACTCCCCAATCACATGGAAAGAACTGGCCACAAAAACAAAATCTCTCCACCTAAAGAAAGCCTGTGGCCCAGACAACATCAAAAATGAAATGCTCAAGTTCAGCAATATGGAGATGCAGGGTGCGGTACTCAAATTATTCAACATCATATTACGTTCAGGCTGTTTTCCCGATATCTGGTGCCAAGGACTAATCTCCCCCATATATAAAAGCGGAAACAAATCAGACCCAAATAACTACCGCGGCATCTGTGTCAACAGTTGTCTAGGGAAGTTATTCTGCAGTATTCTAAATAGTAGATTACTTGATTTTCTTAACAAACATAATATCCTCAGAAAAAAACAAATAGGCTTTCTTCCAAAACACCGCACCGCCGACCATATCTATACCCTTCACACCCTCATTGAAAAACATATACACCAAACAAAAAATGGGAAAATATTCGCCTGTTTCATCGACTTCAAGAAAGCCTTTGACTCTATATGGCACGAAGGGCTCTATTATAAACTTCTTCAGTGTGGAATAGGGGGCAAAGTCTATGACCTTATTAAATCAATGTATCTGAAAAACAAATGCGGGGTCAAAATTGGAGACAAACGCACCGATTTCCTCACCCAGAGAAGAGGCGTCCGGCAGGGCTGCAATTTGAGCCCGACCCTGTTCAACATATACATAAATGAATTAGCAGACATGCTGGAGCAAAGCGAGTCACCAGGTCTCCGTCTCCTGGATGGAGAAGTGAAATCCCTGTTCTATGCGGACGACCTAGTTCTGCTGTCTCCCACAGAACAGGGATTACAGCAACAACTAGACCTACTCGACAAATACTGCCAAAATTGGGCTCTAACAGTAAATCTAAAGAAAACCAACATCATGATTTTTCAAAAAAGGCCCAGATGTCAGGAAAACAAATACCAGTTTACCCTCAGTGATATCACTATAGGACACACTATGAGCTACACCTACCTTGGTCTAACTATTACAGCATCAGGGAGCTTCAGCATAGCAGTGAATGCACTAAAAGAAAAAGCCCGAAGAGCCCTATATGCAATAAAAAGAAAATTCTACAACATCCAAATCCCAATCAAAATCTGGCTCAAAATATTTGACAGCATAATCCTGCCCATTGCACTGTACGGTAGTGAAGTATGGGGCCCGCTAAATCACCAAAGCTACACTAAATGGGAAAAACATACAATAGAAGCCCTACATGCAGAATTCTGCCGAAGCATCCTTCGCACCCAAAGAAAAACGCCAACAAATGCATGCAGAGCCGAACTAGGCAGATACCCACTGATAATAAACATCCAAAAACGAGCACTAAACTTCCTAAATCACCTCAAATCTAGCTCCCCAGACACCCTTCATTTCAAAGCCTTTCAGACCCAAGAGCTAAACCCAGAAAAGAGTCCCGTGAGTCAGCTGCTACGGAAACTAAGTACTCAGCCGGACCCTGACCAGCCCCAGACCAACACAGCCGTCCAAACACCAATCCGAGTGAACCAAATCATTAAAAAATGCAAAGAAACCTACCTGGAACATTGGAACCAAATAACCGAAAGCCAAAGCAGATTAGAATGTTACCGGGCCCTAAAAAGAGAATATAAACTGGCAGACTACCTCACGACCATCAGAGACACAAAACAGAGACAGACCCTCACCAGGTACAGACTAAGCGACCACCAACTGGAAATTGAAAAAGGCAGATACAAGAAATCCTGGCAGCCTAGAGAGAATAGAATATGCGATCAATGTCTGGCTGGCGAGGTTGAAACAGAAATGCATTTCCTCCTAAAATGCGAAAAATTCAACACATCAAGAAACATATTATTCAACAAGCTAAGCCAAACAACCCCAGATTTCAAGGAATTGGATGATCTGTCAAAATTGAGATTAGTCCTAGGAGAAGGAGACAGACCATACCTTGGGGCCAAATATGTAACAACATGTCACAACCTGAGGACTGTTTAAAATTAAGACTGTTTAAAATTAATATTGAACGTACCAAATGAAGTACAAAGACTGTTTAAAATTAATATTGTTTAAAAGTAATATTGTATGTACCCAACAAATGTCAAATCGATTGACACCTACAGAATGTTGGAAAACTGTACCTTTTTGCTATGTAAGCTTTGGCAATATGGTTCTCTGTAAACTTTCATGCCAATAAAGCATTTTAATTGGAATTGGAATTGGACAGGCGAGTGAGGGAGAGAGAGAGACAGGTGAGTGAGGTAGAGAGAGAGACTGGCGAGTGAGGGAGAGAGAGAGAGACAGGTGAGTGAGGGAGAGAGAGGCAGGCGAGTGAGGGAGAGAGAGAGACAGGCGAGTGAGGGACAGAGAGAGAGACAGGCGAGTGAGGGAGAGAGAGAGATAGGTGAGTGAGGGAGGGAGAGAGACAGGCGAGTGAGGGAGAGAGAGAGAGATACAGGCGAGGGAGAGAGAGAGAGAGAGAGACAGGCGAGTGAGGGAGAGAGAGAGAGACAGGCGAGTGAGAGAGAGAGAGACAGACGTGTGAGGGAGAGGGAGAGAGAGGCGAGTGAGGGAGAGAGAGAGACAGGCGAGTGAGGGAGAGAGAGAGAGACAGGTGAGTGAGGGAGAGAGAGACAGGCGAGTGAGGGAGAGAGAGACAGGCGAGAGAGGGAGAGAGAGACAGGCGAGTGAGGGAGAGAGAGAGACAGGTGAGTGAGGGAGAGAGAGAGACAGGGGAGTGAGGGAGAGAGACACAGGCGAGTGAGGGAGAGAGAGACAGGCAATTGAGGGAGAGAGAGAGAAAGGCGAGTGAGGGAGAGAGAGAGACAGGCAAGTGAGGGAGGGAGAGACAGGCGAGTGAGGGAGAGAGAGACAGGCAAGTGAGGGAGAGAGAGACAGGCAAGTGAGGGAGAGGGAGAGACAGGCGAGTGAGGGAGAGAGAGAGACAGGCGAGTGAGGGAGAGAGAGAGACAGGCGAGTGAGGGAGAGAGAGACAGGCGAGTGAGGGAGAGAGAGACAGGCGAGAGAGGGAGAGAGAGACAGGCGAGTGAGGGAGAGGGAGAGACAGGCTAGTGAGGGAGAGAGAGACAGGCGAGAGAGGGAGAGAGAGACAGGTGAGTGAGGGAGGGAGAGAGAGACAGGCGAGTGAGGGAGAGAGAGAGACAGGCGTGTGAGGGAGAGAGCGAGACAGGCGAGTGAGGGAGAGAGAGAGACAGGCGAGTGAGGGAGGGAGAGAGACAGGCGAGTGAGGGAGGGAGAGAGACAGGCGAGTGAGGGAGAGAGAGAGACAGGCGAGTGAGGGAGAGAGAGAGACAGGTGAGTGAGGGAGAGAGAGAGACAGGCGAGTGAGGGAGAGAGAGACAGGCGAGTGAGGGAGAGAGAGACAGGCGAGAGAGGGAGAGAGAGACAGGCGAGTGAGGGAGAGGGAGAGAAAGGCGAGTGAGGGAGAGAGAGACAGGCGAGAGAGGGAGAGAGAGACAGGTGAGTGAGGGAGGGAGAGAGAGACAGGCGAGTGAGGGAGAGAGAGAGACAGGCGTGTGAGGGAGAGAGCGAGACAGGCGAGTGAGGGAGAGAGAGAGACAGGCGAGTGAGGGAGGGAGAGAGACAGGCGAGTGAGGGAGGGAGAGAGACAGGCGAGTGAGGGAGAGAGAGAGACAGGCAAGTGAGGGAGAGAGAGAGACAGGTGAGTGAAGGTGAGAGAGAGACAGGCGAGTGAGGGAGAGAGAGAGACAGGCGAGTGAGGGAGAGAGCGAGACAGGCGAGTGAGGGAGAGAGAGAGACAGGCGTGTGAGGGAGAGAGCGAGACAGGCGAGTGAGGGAGAGAGAGAGACAGGCGAGTGAGTGAGGGAGAGAGACAGGTGAGTGAGGGAGGGAGAGAGACAGGCGAGTGAGGGAGAGAGAGAGACAGGCGAGTGAGGGAGAGAGAGAGAGGCGAGTGAGGGAGAGAGAGAGACAGGTGAGTGAGGGAGAGAGAGACAGGCGAGTGAGGGAGAGAGACAGGCGAGTGAGGGAGAGAGAGACAGGCGAGTGAGGGAGAGAGAGAGACAGGTGAGTGAGGGAGAGAGAGAGACAGGTGAGTGAGGGAGAGAGAGACAGGTGAGTGAGGGAGAGAGACAGGCGAGTGAGGGAGAGAGACAGGTGAGTGAGGGAGAGAGAGACAGGCGAGTGAGGGAGAGAGAGAGACAGGTGAGTGAGGGAGAGAGAGAGACAGGCGAGTGAGGGAGAGAGAGAGACAGGCGAGTGAGGGGGAGAGAGAGAGACAGGCGAGTGAGGGGGAGAGAGAGACAGGCGAGTGAGGGAGAGAGAGAGACAGGCGAGTGAGGGAGAGAGAGACAGGCGAGTGAGGGAGAGAGAGAGAGAGGCGAGTGAGGGAGAGAGAGAGACAGGCGAGAGAGGGAGGGAGAGAGACAGGCGAGTGAGGGAGAGAGAGACAGGCGAGTGAGGGAGAGAGAGAGACAGGCGAGTGAGGGAGAGAGAGACAGGCGAGTGAGGAAGAGAGAGAGAGAGAGGCGAGTGAGGGAGAGAGAGACAGGCGAGTGAGGGAGAGAGAGAGACAGGTGAGTGAGGGAGAGAGAGAGACTGGCGAGTGAGGGAGAGAGAGAGAGACAGGTGAGTGAGGGAGAGAGAGACAGGCGAGTGAGGGAGAGAGAGAGACAGGCGAGTGAGGGACAGAGAGAGAGACAGGCGAGTGAGGGAGAGAGAGAGACAGGTGACTGAGGGAGGGAGAGAGACAGGCGAGTGAGGGAGAGAGAGAGACAGGCGAGTGAGGGAGAGAGAGAGAGAGACAGGCGAGGGAGAGAGAGAGAGAGAGAGACAGGCGAGTGAGGGAGAGAGAGAGAGACAGGCGAGTGAGAGAGAGAGAGACAGACGAGTGAGGGAGAGGGAGAGAGAGGCGAGTGAGGGAGAGAGAGAGACAGGCGAGTGAGGGAGAGAGAGAGAGACAGGCGAGTGAGGGAGAGAGAGACAGGCGAGTAAGGGAGAGAGAGACAGGCGACAGAGGGAGAGAGAGACAGGCGAGTGAGGGAGAGAGAGAGACAGGTGAGTGAGGGAGAGAGAGAGACAGGCGAGTGAGGGAGAGAGACACAGGCGAGTGAGGGAGAGAGAGACAGGCAATTGAGGGAAAGAGAGAGACAGGCGAGTGAGGGAGAGAGAGAGACAGGCGAGTGAGGGAGGGAGAGACAGGCGAGTGAGGGAGAGAGAGACAGGCAAGTGAGGGAGAGAGAGACAGGCAAGTGAGGGAGAGGGAGAGACAGGCGAGTGAGGGAGAGAGAGAGACAGGCGAGTGAGGGAGACAGAGAGACAGGCGAGTGAGGGAGAGAGAGAAAGGCGAGTGAGGGAGAGAGAGACAGGCGAGAGACGGAGAGAGAGACAGGCGAGTGAGGGAGAGGGAGAGACAGGCGAGTGAGGGAGAGAGAGACAGGCGAGACAGGGAGAGAGAGACAGGTGAGTGAGGGAGGGAGAGAGAGACAGGCGAGTGAAGGAGAGAGAGAGACAGGCGTGTGAGGGAGAGAGCGAGACAGGCGAGTGAGGGAGAGAGAGAGACAGGCGAGTGAGGGAGGGAGAGAGACAGGCGAGTGAGGGAGGGAGAGGGACAGGCGAGTGAGGGAGAGAGCGAGACAGGCGAGTGAGGGAGAGAGAGATACAGGCGTGTGAGGGAGAGAGCGAGACAGGCGAGTGAGGGAGAGAGAGAGACAGGCGAGTGAGTGAGGGAGAGAGACAGGCGAGTGAGGGAGGGAGAGAGACAGGCGAGTGAGGGAGAGAGAGAGACAGTCGAGTGAGGGAGGGAGAGAGACAGGCGAGTGAGGGAGAGAGAGACAGGCGAGTGAGGGAGAGAGAGAGACAGGTGAGTGAGGGAGAGAGAGACAGGCGAGTGAGGGAGAGACAGGCGAGTGAGGGAGAGAGAGACAGGCGAGTGAGGGAGAGAGAGAGACAGGTGAGTGAGGGAGAGAGAGACAGGCGAGTGAGGGAGAGAGACAGGCGAGTGAGGGAGAGAGAGACAGGCGAGTGAGGGAGAGAGAGAGACAGGCGTGTGAGGGAGAGAGCGAGACAGGCGAGTGAGGGAGAGAGAGAGACAGGCGAGTGAGTGAGGGAGAGAGACAGGCGAGTGAGGGAGGGAGAGAGACAGGCGAGTGAGGGAGAGAGAGAGACAGGCGAGTGAGGGAGGGAGAGAGACAGGCGAGTGAGGGAGGGAGAGAGAGGCGAGTGAGGGAGAGAGAGAGACAGGTGAGTGAGGGAGAGAGAGACAGGCGAGTGAGGGAGAGAGACAGGCGAGTGAGGGAGAGAGAGACAGGCGAGTGAGGGAGAGAGAGAGACAGGTGAGTGAGGGAGAGAGAGAGACAGGTGAGTGAGGGAGAGAGAGACAGGTGAGTGAGGGAGAGAGACAGGCGAGTGAGGGAGAGAGACAGGTGAGTGAGGGAGAGAGAGACAGGCGAGTGAGGGAGAGAGAGAGACAGGTGAGTGAGGGAGAGAGAGAGACAGGCGAGTGAGGGAGAGAGAGAGACAGGCGAGTGAGGGGGAGAGAGAGAGACAGGCGAGTGAGGGGGAGAGAGAGACAGGCGAGTGAGGGAGCGAGAGAGACAGGCGAGTGAGGGAGAGAGAGACAGGCGAGTGAGGGAGAGAGAGAGAGAGGCGAGTGAGGGAGAGAGAGAGACAGGCGAGAGAGGGAGAGAGACAGGCGAGTGAGGGAGAGAGAGACAGGCGAGTGAGGGAGAGAGAGAGACAGGCGAGTGAGGGAGAGAGAGACAGGCGAGTGAGGAAGAGAGAGAGAGAGAGGCGAGTGAGGGAGAGAGAGACAGGCGAGTGAGGGAGAGAGAGAGACAGGTGAGTGAGGGAGAGAGAGAGACTGGCGAGTGAGGGAGAGAGAGAGAGACAGGTGAGTGAGGGAGAGAGAGGCAGGCGAGTGAGGGAGAGAGAGAGACAGGCGAGTGAGGGACAGAGAGACAGACAGGCGAGTGAGGGAGAGAGAGAGACAGGTGAGTGAGGGAGGGAGAGAGACAGGCGAGTGAGGGAGAGAGAGAGACAGGCGAGTGAGGGAGAGAGAGAGAGAGACAGGCGAGGGAGAGAGAGAGAGAGAGAGACAGGCGAGTGAGGGAGAGAGAGAGAGACAGGCGAGTGAGAGAGAGAGAGACAGACGAGTGAGGGAGAGGGAGAGAGAGGCGAGTGAGGGAGAGAGAGAGACAGGCGAGTGAGGGAGAGAGAGAGAGACAGGCGAGTGAGGGAGAGAGAGACAGGCGAGTGAGGGAGAGAGAGACAGGCGAGAGAGGGAGAGAGAGACAGGCGAGTGAGGGAGAGAGAGAGACAGGTGAGTGAGGGAGAGAGAGAGACAGGGGAGTGAGGGAGAGAGACACAGGCGAGTGAGGGAGAGAGAGACAGGCAATTGAGGGAGAGAGAGCAAAAGGCGAGTGAGGGAGAGAGAGAGACAGGCGAGTGAGGGAGGGAGAGACAGGCGAGTGAGGGAGAGAGAGACAGGCAAGTGAGGGAGAGAGAGACAGGCAAGTGAGGGAGAGGGAGAGACAGGCGAGTGAGGGAGAGAGAGAGACAGGCGAGTGAGGGAGAGAGAGAGACAGGCGAGTGAGGGAGAGAGAGACAGGCGAGTGAGGGAGAGAGAGACAGGCGAGAGAGGGAGAGAGAGACAGGCGAGTGAGGGAGAGGGAGAGACAGGCGAGTGAGGGAGAGAGAGACAGGCGAGAGAGGGAGAGAGAGACAGGTGAGTGAGGGAGGGAGAGAGAGACAGGCGAGTGAGGGAGAGAGAGAGACAGGCGTGTGAGGGAGAGAGCGAGACAGGCGAGTGAGGGAGAGAGAGAGACAGGCGAGTGAGGGAGGGAGAGAGACAGGCGAGTGAGGGAGGGAGAGAGACAGGCGAGTGAGGGAGAGAGAGAGACAGGCGAGTGAGGGAGAGAGAGAGACAGGTGAGTGAGGGAGAGAGAGAGACAGGCGAGTGAGGGAGAGAGAGACAGGCGAGTGAGGGAGAGAGAGACAGGCGAGAGAGGGAGAGAGAGACAGGCGAGTGAGGGAGAGGGAGAGACAGGCGAGTGAGGGAGAGAGAGACAGGCGAGAGAGGGAGAGAGAAACAGGTGAGTGAGGGAGGGAGAGAGAGACAGGCGAGTGAGGGAGAGAGAGAGACAGGCGTGTGAGGGAGAGAGCGAGACAGGCGAGTGAGGGAGAGAGAGACACAGGCGAGTGAGGGAGGGAGAGAGACAGGCGAGTGAGGGAGGGAGAGAGACAGGCGAGTGAGGGAGAGAGAGAGACAGGCGAGTGAGGGAGAGAGAGAGACAGGTGAGTGAAGGTGAGAGAGAGACAGGCGAGTGAGGGAGAGAGAGAGACAGGCGAGTGAGGGAGAGAGCGAGACAGGCGAGTGAGGGAGAGAGAGAGACAGGCGTGTGAGGGAGAGAGCGAGACAGGCGAGTGAGGGAGAGAGAGAGACAGGCGAGTGAGTGAGGGAGAGAGACAGGCGAGTGAGGGAGGGAGAGAGACAGGCGAGTGAGGGAGAGAGAGAGACAGGCGAGTGAGGGAGGGAGAGAGACAGGCGAGTGAGGGAGAGAGAGAGAGGCGAGTGAGGGAGAGAGAGAGACAGGTGAGTGAGGGAGAGAGAGACAGGCGAGTGAGGGAGAGAGACAGGCGAGTGAGGGAGAGAGAGACAGGCGAGTGAGGGAGAGAGAGAGACAGGTGAGTGAGGGAGAGAGAGAGACAGGTGAGTGAGGGAGAGAGAGACAGGCGAGAGAGGGAGAGAGAAACAGGTGAGTGAGGGAGGGAGAGAGAGACAGGCGAGTGAGGGAGAGAGAGAAACAGGCGTGTGAGGGAGAGAGCGAGACAGGCGAGTGAGGGAGAGAGAGAGACAGGCGAGTGAGGGAGGGAGAGAGACAGGCGAGTGAGGGAGGGAGAGAGACAGGCGAGTGAGGGAGAGAGAGAGACAGGCGAGTGAGGGAGAGAGAGAGACAGGTGAGTGAAGGTGAGAGAGAGACAGGCGAGTGAGGGAGAGAGAGAGACAGGCGAGTGAGGGAGAGAGCGAGACAGGCGAGTGAGGGAGAGAGAGAGACAGGCGTGTGAGGGAGAGAGCGAGACAGGCGAGTGAGGGAGAGAGAGAGACAGGCGAGTGAGTGAGGGAGAGAGACAGGCGAGTGAGAGAGGGAGAGAGACAGGCGAGTGAGGGAGAGAGAGAGACAGGTGAGTGAGGGAGGGAGAGAGACAGGCGAGTGAGGGAGAGAGAGAGAGGCGAGTGAGGGAGAGAGAGAGACAGGTGAGTGAGGGAGAGAGAGACAGGCGAGTGAGGGAGAGAGACAGGCGAGTGAGGGAGAGAGAGACAGGCGAGTGAGGGAGAGAGAGAGACAGGTGAGTGAGGGAGAGAGAGAGACAGGTGAGTGAGGGAGAGAGAGACAGGTGAGTGAGGGAGAGAGACAGGCGAGTGAGGGAGAGAGACAGGCGAGTGAGGGAGAGAGACAGGTGAGTGAGGGAGAGAGAGACAGGCGAGTGAGGGAGAGAGAGAGACAGGTGAGTGAGGGAGAGAGAGAGACAGGCGAGTGAGGGAGAGAGAGAGACAGGCGAGTGAGGGGGAGAGAGAGAGACAGGCGAGTGAGGGGGAGAGAGAGACAGGCGAGTGAGGGAGAGAGAGAGACAGGCGAGTGAGGGAGAGAGAGACAGGCGAGTGAGGGAGAGAGAGAGAGAGGCGAGTGAGGGAGAGAGAGAGACAGGCGAGAGAGGGAGGGAGAGAGACAGGCGAGTGAGGGAGAGAGAGACAGGCGAGTGAGGGAGAGAGAGAGACAGGCGAGTGAGGGAGAGAGAGACAGGCGAGTGAGGAAGAGAGAGAGAGAGAGGCGAGTGAGGGAGAGAGAGACAGGCGAGTGAGGGAGAGAGAGAGACAGGTGAGTGAGGGAGAGAGAGAGACTGGCGAGTGAGGGAGAGAGAGAGAGACAGGTGAGTGAGGGAGAGAGAGGCAGGCGAGTGAGGGAGAGATAGAGACAGGCGAGTGAGGGACAGGGAGAGAGACAGGCGAGTGAGGGAGAGAGAGAGACAGGTGAGTGAGGGAGGGAGAGAGACAGGCGAGTGAGGGAGAGAGAGAGACAGGCGAGTGAGGGAGAGAGAGAGAGACAGGCGAGGGAGAGAGAGAGAGAGAGAGACAGGCGAGTGAGGGAGAGAGAGAGAGACAGGCGAGTGAGAGAGAGAGAGACAGACGAGTGAGGGAGAGGGAGAGAGAGGCGAGTGAGGGAGAGAGAGAGACAGGCGAGTGAGGGAGAGAGAGAGAGACAGGCGAGTGAGGGAGAGAGCGAGACAGGCGAGTGAGGGAGAGAGAGAGACAGGCGTGTGAGGGAGAGAGCGAGACAGGCGAGTGAGGGAGAGAGAGAGACAGGCGAGTGAGTGAGGGAGAGAGACAGGCGAGTGAGGGAGGGAGAGAGACAGGCGAGTGAGGGAGAGAGAGAGACAGGCGAGTGAGGGAGGGAGAGAGACAGGCGAGTGAGGGAGAGAGAGAGAGGCGAGTGAGGGAGAGAGAGAGACAGGTGAGTGAGGGAGAGAGAGACAGGCGAGTGAGGGAGAGAGACAGGCGAGTGAGGGAGAGAGAGACAGGTGAGTGAGGGAGAGAGAGAGACAGGTGAGTGAGGGAGAGAGAGAGACAGGTGAGTGAGGGAGAGAGAGACAGGTGAGTGAGGGAGAGAGAGACAGGTGAGTGAGGGAGAGAGACAGGCGAGTGAGGGAGAGAGACAGGCGAGTGAGGGAGAGAGAGACAGGCGAGTGAGGGAGAGAGAGAGACAGGTGAGTGAGGGAGAGAGAGAGACAGGCGAGTGAGGGAGAGAGAGAGACAGGCGAGTGAGGGGGAGAGAGAGAGACAGGCGAGTGAGGGGGAGAGAGAGACAGGCAAGTGAGGGAGAGAGAGAGACAGGCGAGTGAGGGAGAGAGAGACAGGCGAGTGAGGGAGAGAGAGAGAGAGAGGCGAGTGAGGGAGAGAGAGAGACAGGCGAGAGAGGGAGGGAGAGAGACAGGCGAGTGAGGGAGAGAGAGACAGGCGAGTGAGGGAGAGACCCCTTTAGATGTCACACCAGCCATCGCAAATCGGAACAACCTTGATCGTGAAATAAATAAAAGCGGTAGGGAGGTAGTGCAACTCTGCCGAGCCTTAGGCCTGTACATAGTTAATGGTAGGTTCAGAGGGGACTCCCTAGGGAGACTCACATACTCCTCAACTCTTGGGTCTAGTGTGGTGGACTATACAATCACTGACCTGGACCCCTGCGATATCAACGCATTCACTGTCAGGCAGCAATCCCCCCTCTCAGACCATAACCAAATAAATGTGTACTTTAAACCTTCTGCCCAAACTACAGACACAAAAAAGGAACACAGTAAGCTACATAAAATAAACCAGACATACAGATGGGCCCCAGACAGTGGAGATAAATTCATCACAGCACTAAATTCACCTGATCTCACAAGTAAAATTTCAAAATTTAAAGAAAATCTATATGAGATCACCAGAGATGGTGTAAACACGGCCATAGAGGATATAAACATGATCTTCCATGAGGCAGCTGTAAAAGCCGACCTCGTGAAACAGAAGAGGAAGCATCAAAAAAGACAAAATAAAAATATGAAATGGTTTGACCACGAATGCAAAAATGCCAGAAAAGACCTGAGAAAAATATCAAACCAAAAGCATCGGCAACCAAACAATCCGGACCTACGTACTAGATACAATGAAACCCTCAAAAGATATAAACACACCATTAGGAACAAAACACAAAACTATACCCACAAAATACTCGAAGAAATTGAAAACTCCACCAATCCAAAACAATTCTGGGAAATGTGGAATAACCTGAGTACAACACAATTGCAAGCATTACCAATCCAAGATGGCGACATCTGGAGAACACATTTTGAAAACCTCTTCAAAGACATCCCAAAAAACAAAACAAACCCAAGTCAACATCAGGTCACAGAAAAACTCCACACATTAGAAGCAACAATTAAAGACAACCAAAACCCTCTAGACTCCCCAATCACATGGAAAGAACTGGCCACAAAAACAAAATCTCTCCACCTAAAGAAAGCCTGTGGCCCAGACAACATCAAAAATGAAATGCTAAAGTTCAGTAATATGGAGATGCAGGGTGCGATACTCAAACTATTCAACATCATATTACGCTCAGGCTGTTTTCCCGATATCTGGTGCCAAGGACTAATCTCCCCCATATATAAAAGTGGAAACAAATCAGACCCAAATAACTAGCGCGGCATCTGTGTCAACAGTTGTCTAGGGAAGTTATTCTGCAGTATTCTAAATAGTAGATTACTTGATTTTCTTAACAAACATAATATCCTCAGAAAAAACCAAATAGGCTTTCTTCCAAAACACCGCACCGCCGACCATATCTATACCCTTCACACCCTCATCGAAAAACATAAACACCAAACAAAAAATGGGAAAATATTCGCCTGTTTCATCGACTTCAAGAAAGCCTTTGACTCTATATGGCACGAAGGGCTCTATTATAAACTTCTTCAGTGTGGAATAGGGGGCAAAGTCTATGACCTTATTAAATCAATGTATCTGAAAAACAAATGCGGGGTCAAAATTGGAGAAAAACGCACCGATTTCTTCACCCAGAGAAGAGGCGTCCGGCAGGGCTGCAATTTGAGCCCGACCCTGTTCAACATATACATAAATGAATTAGCAGACATGCTGGAGCAAAGCGAGTCACCAGGTCTCCGTTTCCTAGATGGAGAAGTGAAATCCCTGTTCTATGCGGACGACCTGGTTCTGCTGTCTCCCACAGAACAGGGATTACAGCAACAACTAGACCTACTCGACAAATACTGCCAAAATTGGGCTCTAACAGTAAATCTAAAGAAAACCAACATCATGATTTTTCAGAAAAGACCCAGATGTCAGGAAAACAAATACCAGTTTACCCTCAGTGATACCACTATAGGACACACTATGAGCTACACCTACCTTGGTCTAACTATTACAGCATCAGGGAGCTTCAGCATAGCAGTGAATGCACTAAAAGAAAAAGCCCGAAGAGCCCTATATGCAATAAAAAGAAAATTCTACAACATCCAAATCCCAATCAAAATCTGGCTCAAAATTTTTGACAGCATAATCCTGCCCATTGCACTGTACGGTAGTGAAGTATGGGGCCCGCTAAATCACCAAAGCTACACTAAATGGGAAAAACACACAATAGAAGCCCTACATGCAGAATTCTGCCGAAGCATCCTTCGCACCCAAAGAAAAACGCCAACAAATGCATGCAGAGCCGAACTAGGCAGATACCCACTGATAATAAACATCCAAAAACGAGCACTAAACTTCCTAAATCACCTCAAATCTAGCTCCCCAGACACCCTTCATTTCAAAGCCTTTCAGACCCAAGAGCTAAACCCAGAAAAGAGTCCCCTGAGTCAGCTGCTACTGAAACTAAGTACTCAGCCGGACCCTGACCAGCCCCAGACCAACACAGCTGTCCAAACACCAATCCGAGTGAACCAAATCATTAAAAAATGCAAAGAAACCTACCTGGAACATTGGAACAAAATAACCGAAAGCCAAAGCAGATTAGAATGTTACCGGGCCCTAAAAAGAGAATATAAACTGGCAGACTACCTCACGACCATCAGAGACACAAAACAGAGACAGACCCTCACCAGGTACAGACTAAGCGACCACCAACTGGAAATTGAAAAAGGCAGATACAAGAAATCCTGGCAGCCTAGAGAGAATAGAATATGCGATCAATGTCTGGCTGGCGAGGTTGAAACAGAAATGCATTTCCTCCTAAAATGCGAAAAATTCAACACATCAAGAAACATATTATTCAACAAGCTAAGCCAAACAACCCCAGATTTCAAGGAATTGGATGATCTGTCAAAATTGAGATTAGTCCTAGGAGAAGGAGACAGACCATAGCTTGGGGCTAAATATGTAACAACATGTCACAACCTGAGGACTGTTTAAAAGTAAGACTGTTTAAAATTAATATTGAACGTACCAAATGAAGTAGAAAGACTGTTTAAAATTAATATTGTTTAAAAATAATATTGTATATACCCAACAAATGTCAAATCGATTGACACCTACAGAATGTTGGAAAACTGTACCTTTTTGCTATGTAAGCTTTGGCAATATGGTTCTCTGTAAACTTTCATGCCAATAAAGCATTTGAACTGAACTGAACTGAACTGAGAGAGAGAGACAGGCGAGTGAGGGAGAGAGAGACAGGCGAGTGAGGAAGAGAG
The DNA here is from genome assembly GCF_052327205.1 of Somniosus microcephalus. Taxonomy (NCBI): domain Eukaryota; kingdom Metazoa; phylum Chordata; class Chondrichthyes; order Squaliformes; family Somniosidae; genus Somniosus; species Somniosus microcephalus. Next base: position 87,618 of record NW_028225959.1, read on the forward strand.
AGAGAGAGAGGCGAGTGAGGGAGAGAGAGACAGGCAAGTGAGGGAGAGAGAGAGACAGGTGAGTGAGGTAGAGAGAGAGACTGGCGAGTGAGGGAGAGAGAGAGAGACAGGTGAGTGAGGGAGAGAGAGGCAGGCGAGTGAGGGAGAGAGAGAGACAGGCGAGTGAGGGACAGAGAGAGAGACAGGCGAGTGAGGGAGAGAGAGAGACAGGTGAGTGAGGGAGGGAGAGAGACAGGCGAGTGAGGGAGAGAGAGAGACAGGCGAGTGAGGGAGAGAGAGAGAGAGACAGGCGAGGGAGAGAGAGAGAGAGAGAGACAGGCGAGTGAGGGAGAGAGAGAGAGACAGGCGAGTGAGAGAGAGAGAGACAGATGAGTGAGGGAGAGGGAGAGAGAGGCGAGTGAGGGAGAGAGAGAGACAGGCGAGTGAGGGAGAGAGAGAGAGACAGGCGAGTGAGGGAGAGAGAGACAGGCGAGTGAGGGAGAGAGAGACAGGCGAGAGAGGGAGAGAGAGACAGGCGAGTGAGGGAGAGAGAGAGACAGGTGAGTGAGGGAGAGAGAGAGACAGGGGAGTGAGGGAGAGAGACACAGGCGAGTGAGGGAGAGAGAGACAGGCAATTGAGGGAGAGAGAGAGAAAGGCGAGTGAGGGAGAGAGAGAGACAGGCAAGTGAGGGAGGGAGAGACAGGCGAGTGAGGGAGAGAGAGACAGGCAAGTGAGGGAGAGAGAGACAGGCAAGTGAGGGAGAGGGAGAGACAGGCGAGTGAGGGAGAGAGAGAGACAGGCGAGTGAGGGAGAGAGAGAGACAGGCGAGTGAGGGAGAGAGAGACAGGCGAGTGAGGGAGAGAGAGACAGGCGAGAGAGGGAGAGAGAGACAGGTGAGTGAGGGAGAGGGAGAGACAGGCGAGTGAGGGAGAGAGAGACAGGCGAGAGAGGGAGAGAGAGACAGGTGAGTGAGGGAGGGAGAGAGAGACAGGCGAGTGAGGGAGAGAGAGAGACAGGCGTGTGAGGGAGAGAGCGAGACAGGCGAGTGAGGGAGAGAGAGAGACAGGCGAGTGAGGGAGGGAGAGAGACAGGCGAGTGAGGGAGGGAGAGAGACAGGCGAGTGAGGGAGAGAGAGAGACAGGCGAGTGAGGGAGAGAGAGAGACAGGTGAGTGAGGGAGAGAGAGAGACAGGCGAGTGAGGGAGAGAGAGAGAGACAAGCGAGTGAGGGAGAGAGAGAGACAGGCGAGTGAGGGAGAGAGAGAGAGACAGGCGAGTGAGGGAGAGAGAGAGACAGGCGAGTGAGTGAGAGAGAGAGACAGGCGAGTGAGGGAGAGAGAGAGACAGGTGAGTGAGGGAGAGAGAGACAGGCGAGTGAGGGGGAGAGAGAGACAGGCGAGTGAGAGAGAGAGAGAGACAGGCGAGTGAGAGGGAGAGAGAGAGACAGGCGAGTGAGTGAGAGAGAGAGAGACAGGCGAGTGAGTGAGAGAGAGACAGGCGAGTGAGAGAGACAGGCGAGTGAGAGAGACAGGCGAGTGAGGGAGAGAGGGAGAGAGAGACAGGCGAGTGAGGGAGAGAGAGACAGGCGAGTGAGGGAGAGAGAGAGACAGGCGAGTGAGGGAGAGAGAGACAGGCGAGTGAGGGAGAGAGAGACAGGCGAGTGAGGAGAGAGAGAGACAGGCGAGAGAGGGAGAGAGAGACAGGCGAGTGGGGGAGAGAGAGACAGGCGAGTGAGGGAGAGAGAGAGACAGGCGAGTGAGGGAGAGAGAGAGACAGGCGAGTGAGTGAGAGAGAGAGGCAGGCGAGTGAGGGAGAGAGAGAGACAGGCGAGTGAGTGAGAGAGAGAGAGACAAGCGAGTGAGGGAGAGAGAGAGGCAGGCGAGTGAGGGAGAGCGAGAGAGACAGGCGAGTGAGAGAGAGAGAGAGAGACAGCCGAGTGAGGGCGAGAGAGAGAGACAGTCGAGAGAGGGAGAGAGAGAGACAGGCGAGTGAGGGAGAGAGAGACAGGCGAGAGAGGGAGAGAGACAGGCGAGTGAGGGAGAGGGAGAGACAGGTGAGTGAGGGAGGGAGAGCGAGTGAGGTGAGTGAGGTAGAGAGAGAGAATGAGACAGGTGAGTGAGGGAGGGAGCGAGAGAGGGAGGAGGGAGGGAGAGAGCGAGGAGAAGGGAGAGAGAGAGCGAGGAGAATGGAGAGAGAGAGCGAGGGGGAGGGAGGGAGAGAGCGAGGAGGAGGGAGGGAGGGAGAGAGCGAGGAGGAGGGAGGGAGAGAGCGAGGAGGAGGGAGGGAGGGAGAGAGCGAGGAGGAGGGAGGGAGGGAGAGAGCGAGGAGGAGGGAGGGAGGGAGAGAGCGAGGAGGAGGGAGCGAGAGAGCGAGGAGGAGGGAGGGAGGGAGATAGCGAGGGAGGAGGGAGGGAGAGAGAGCGAGGTAGGAGGAGGGAGGGAGAGAGAGAGCGAGGGAGGAGGAGGGAGGGAGAGAGAGAGCGAGGGAGGAGGAGGGAGGGAGAGAGAGAGACAGGGAAGGGAGGGAGGGAGAGAGAGAGACAGGTGAGGGAGGGAGGGAGAGAGAGACAGGTGAGGGAGGGAGGGAGAGAGACAGGGGAGGGAGGGAGGGAGAGAGACAGGGGAAGGAGGGAGGGAGAGAGACAGGTGAGGGAGGGATAGAGAGACAGGTGAGGGAGGGAGGGAGAGAGACAGGCGAGTGAGAGAGAGAGACAGGCAAGAGAGGGAGAGAGAGAGACAGGTGAGTGAGGGAGAGAGAGAGACAGGCGAGTGAGGGAGAGAGAGACAGGCGAGAGAGGGAGAGAGAGACAGGCGAGTGAGGGAGAGAGAGAGACAGGCGAGTGAGTGAGAGAGAGAGACAGGAGAGTGAGGGACAGAGAGGGACAGGCGAGTGAGGGAGAGAGAGAGACAGGCGAGTGAGGGAGAGAGAGACAGGCGAGTGAGGGAGAGAGAGAGACAGGTGAGTGAGGGAGAGAGAGAGATAGGTGAGTGAGGGAGAGAGAGAGACAGGCGAGAGAGGGAGAGAGAGAGACAGGCGAGTGACGGGGAGAGAGAAAGACAGGCGAGTGAGGGAGAGAGAGACAGGCGCGTGAGGGTGCGAGAGAGAGACAGGCGAGTGAGGGACAGAGAGAGACAGGCGAGTGAGTGAGAGAGAGAGAGACAAGCGAGTGAGGGAGAGAGAGAGACAGGCGAGTGAGGGACAGAGAGAGACAGGCGAGTGAGTGAGAGAGAGAGAGACAAGCGAGTGAGGGAGAGAGAGAGACAGGCGAGTGAGGGAGAGAGAGAGAGACAGGCGAGTGAGGGAGAGAGAGACAGGCGAGTGAGGGTGAGAGAGACAGGCGAGTGAGGGAGAGAGAGAGACAGGCGAGTGAGGGAGAGAGAGACAGGCGAGTGAGGGAGAGAGAGACAGGCGAGTGAGGGAGAGAGAGAGACAGGCGAGTGAGGGAGAGAGAGACAGGCGAGTGAGGGAGAGAGAGAGACAGGCGAGTGAGGGAGAGAGAGAGACAGGCGAGTGAGGGAGAGGGAGAGACAGGTGAGTGAGGGAGAGAGAGACAGGCGAGTGAGGGAGAGAGAGACAGGCGAGTGAGGGAGAGAGAGAGACAGGCGAGTGAGTGAGAGAGAGAGACAGGCGAGTGAGGGAGAGAGAGAGAGACAGGTCAGTGAGGGAGAGAGAGAGACAGGCAAGTGAGGGAGAGAGAGAGAGACAGGCGAGTGAGGGAGAGAGAGAGAGACAGGCGAGTGAGGGAGAGAGAGAGACAGGCGAGTGAGGGAGAGAGAGAGACAGGCGAGTGAGGGAGAGAGAGAGACAGGTGAGTGAGGGAGAGAGAGACAGGCGAGTGAGGGGGAGAGAGAGACAGGCGAGTGAGAGAGAGAGAGAGACAGGCGAGTGAGAGGGAGAGAGAGAGACAGGCGAGTGAGTGAGAGAGAGAGAGACAGGCGAGTGAGTGAGAGAGAGACAGGCGAGTGAGAGAGACAGGCGAGTGAGAGAGACAGGCGAGTGAGGGAGAGAGGGAGAGAGAGACAGGCGAGTGAGGGAGAGAGAGACAGGCGAGTGAGGGAGAGAGAGAGACAGGCGAGTGAGGGAGAGAGAGACAGGCGAGTGAGGGAGAGAGAGACAGGCGAGTGAGGAGAGAGAGAGACAGGCGAGAGAAGGAGAGAGAGACAGGCGAGTGGGGGAGAGAGAGACAGGCGAGTGAGGGAGAGAGAGACACAGGCGAGTGAGGGAGAGAGAGAGACAGGCGAGTGAGTGAGAGAGAGAGACAGGCGAGTGAGGGAGAGAGAGAGACAGGCGAGTGAGTGAGAGAGAGAGAGACAAGCGAGTGAGGGAGAGAGAGAGGCAGGCGAGTGAGGGAGAGCGAGAGAGACAGGCGAGTGAGAGAGAGAGAGACAGGCGAGTGAGAGAGACAGGTGAGTGAGAGAGACAGGCGAGTGAGGGAGAGAGGGAGAGAGAGACAGGCGAGTGAGGGAGAGAGAGACAGGCGAGTGAGGGAGAGAGAGAGAGACAGGCGAGTGAGGGAGAGAGAGAGACAGGCGAGTGAAGGAGAGAGAGAGACAGGCGAGTGAGGGAGAGAGAGAGACAGGTGAGTGAGGGAGAGAGAGACAGGCGAGTGAGGGAGTGAGAGAGAGAGAGAGACAGGCGAGTGAGAGAGAGAGAGAGAGACAGGCGAGTGAGTGAGAGAGAGAAAGACAGGCGAGTGAGTGAGAGAGAGACAGGCGAGTGAGAGAGACAGGCGAGTGAGAGAGACAGGCGAGTGAGGGAGAGAGGGAGAGAGAGACAGGCGAGTGAGGGAGAGAGAGACAGGCAAGTGAGGGAGAGAGCGAGACAGGCGAGTGAGGGAGAGAGAGACAGGCGAGTGAGGGAGAGAGAGACAGGCAAGTGAGGAGAGAGAGAGACTGGTGAGAGAGGGAGAGAGAGACAGGCGAGTGAGGGAGAGAGAGACAGGCGAGTGAGGGAGAGAGCGAGACAGGTGAGTGAGGGAGAGAGAGAGACAGGCGAGTGAGTGAGAGAGAGAGACAGGCGAGTGAGGGAGAGAGAGAGACAGGCGAGTGAGTGAGAGTGAGAGAGACAAGCGAGTGAGGGAGAGAGAGAGACAGGTGAGTGAGGGAGAGAGAGAGACAGGCGAGTGAGTGAGAGAGAGAGAGACAGGTGAGTGAGTGAGAGAGAGACAGGCGAGTGAGAGAGACAGGCGAGTGAGAGAGACAGGCGAGTGAGGGAGAGAGGGAGAGAGAGACAGGCGAGTGAGGGAGAGAGAGACAGGCGAGTGAGGGAGAGAGAGAGACAGGCGGGTGAGGAGAGAGAGAGACAGGCGAGAGAGGGAGAGAGAGACAGGCGAGTGAGGGAGAGAGGGAGAGAGAGACAGGCGAGTGAGGGAGAGAGAGACAGGCGAGTGAGGGAGAGAGAGAGAGACAGGCGAGTGGGGGAGAGAGAGAGACAGGCGAGTGAAGGAGAGAGAGAGACTGGCGAGTGAGGGAGAGAGAGAGACAGGTGAGTGAGGGAGAGAGAGACAGGCGAGTGAGGGAGTGAGAGAGAGAGAGAGACAGGTGAGTGAGAGAGAGAGAGAGAGACAGGCGAGTGAGTGAGAGAGAGAGAGACAGGCGAGTGAGTGAGAGAGAGACAGGCGAGTGAGAGAGACAGGCGAGTGAGAGAGACAGGCGAGTGAGGGAGAGAGAGACAGGCGAGTGAGGGAGAGAGATACAGGCGAGTGAGGGAGAGAGAGAGACAGGCGAGTGAGGGAGAGAGAGACAGGCGAGTGAGGGAGAGAGAGACAGGCGAGTGAGGAGAGAGAGAGACAGGCGAGAGAGGGAGAGAGAGACAGGCGAGTGAGGGAGAGAGAGACAGGCGAGTGAGGGAGAGAGAGAGACAGGTGAGTGAGGGAGAGTGAGAGACAGGCGAGTGAGTGACAGAGAGAGACAAGCGAGTGAGGGAGAGAGAGAGACAGGCGAGTGAGGGAAAGAGAAAGAGACAGGAGAGTGAGATAGAGAGAGAGACAGGCGAGTGAGAGAGAGAGAGAGACAGGCGAGTGAGTGAGAGAGAGACAGGCGAGTGAGAGAGACAGGCGAGTGAGAGAGACAGGCGAGTGAGGGAGAGAGGGAGAGGGAGACAGGCGAGTGAGGGAGAGAGAGACAGGCGAGTGAGGGACAGAGACAGACAGGCGAGTGAGGGAGAGGGAGAGACAGGCGAGTGAGGGAGAGAGAGACAGGCGAGTGAGGGAGAGAGAGACAGGCGAGTGAGGGAGAGAGAGACAGGCGAGTGAGGGAGAGAGAGAGACAGGCGAGTGAGAGAGAGAGACAGGCGAGTGAGGGAGAGGGAGAGACAGGCGAGTGAGGGAGAGAGAGAGACAGGTGAGTGAGGGAGAGAGAGAGACAGGCGAGTGAGGGAGAGGGAGAGACAGGCAAGTGAGGGGGAGAGAGAGAGACAGCCGAGTGAGGGCGAGAGAGAGAGAGACAGTCGAGAGAGGGAGAGAGAGAGACAGGCGAGTGAGGGAGAGAGAGACAGGCGAGAGAGGGAGAGACACAGGCGAGTGAGGGAGAGGGAGAGACAGGTGAGTGAGGGAGGGAGAGCGAGTGAGGTGAGTGAGGTAGAGAGAAAGAATGAGACAGGTGAGTGAGGGAGGGAGCGAGAGAGGGAGGAGGGAGGGAGAGAGCGAGGAGAAGGGAGAGAGAGAGCGAGGAGAAGGGAGAGAGAGAGCGAGGGGGAGGGAGGGAGAGAGCGAGGAGGAGGGAGGGAGGGAGAGAGCGAGGAGGAGGGAGGGAGAGAGCGAGGAGGAGGGAGGGAGGGAGAGAGCGAGGAGGAGGGAGGGAGGGAGAGCGCGAGGAGGAGGGAGGGAGGGAGAGAGCGAGGAGGAGGGAGGGAGGGAGAGAGCGAGGAGGAGGGAGGGAGGGAGAGAGCGAGGGAGGAGGGAGGGAGAGAGAGCGAGGTAGGAGGAGGGAGGGAGAGAGAGAGCGAGGGAGGAGGAGGGAGGGAGAGAGAGAGCGAGGGAGGAGGAGGGAGGGAGAGGGAGAGACAGGGAAGGGAGGGAGGGAGAGAGAGAGACAGGTGAGGGAGGGAGGGAGAGAGAGACAGGTGAGGGAGGGAGAGAGACAGGTGAGGGAGGGAGGGAGAGAGACAGGTGAGGGAGGGAGGGAGAGAGACAGGTGAGGGAGGGAGGGAGAGAGACAGGGGAGGGAGGGAGGGAGAGAGACAGGGGAGGGAGGGAGGGAGAGAGACAGGTGAGGGAGAGAGAGAGAGACAGGTGAGGGAGGGAGGGAGAAAGACAGGCGAGTGAGAGAGAGAGACAGGCAAGAGAGGGAGAGAGAGAGACAGGTGAGTGAGGGAGAGAGAGAGACAGGCGAGTGAGGGAGAGAGAGACAGGCGAGAGAGGGAGAGAGAGACAGGCGAGTGAGGGAGAGAGAGAGACAGGTGAGTGCGTGAGAGAGAGAGACAGGCGAGTGAGGGACAGAGAGAGACAGGCGAGTGAGGGAGAGAGAGAGACAGGCGAGTGAGGGAGAGAGAGACAGGCGAGTGAGGGAGAGAGAGAGACAGGTGAGTGAGGGAGAGAGAGAGACAGGTGAGTGAGGGAGAGAGAGAGACAGGCGAGAGAGGGAGAGAGAGAGACAGGTGAGTGAGGGGGAGAGAGAGAGACAGGCGAGTGAGGGAGAGAGAGACAGGCGAGTGAGGGTGAGAGAGAGAGACAGGCGAGTGAGGGACAGAGAGAGACAGGCGAGTGAGTGAGAGAGAGAGAGACAAGCGAGTGAGGGAGAGAGGGAGACAGGCGAGTGAGGGGCAGAGAGAGACAGGCGAGTGAGTGAGAGAGAGAGAGACAAATATGTAACAACATGTCACAACCTGAGGACTGTTTAAAATTAAGACTGTTTAAAATTAATATTGAACGTACCAAATGAAGTACAAAGACTGTTTAAAATTAATATTGTTTAAAAGTAATATTGTATGTACCCAACAAATGTCAAATCGATTGACACCTACAGAATGTTGGAAAACTGTACCTTTTTGCTATGTACGCTTTGGCAATATGGTTCTCTGTAAACTTTCATGCCAATAAAGCATTTTAATTGGAATTGGAATTGGAATTGGACAAGCGAGTGAGGGAGAGAGAGAGACAGGTGAGTGAGGGAGAGAGAGAGAGACAGGCGAGTGAGGGAGAGAGAGAGACAGGCGAGTGAGGGAGAGAGAGACAGGCGAGTGAGGGAGAGAGAGACAGGCGAGTGAGGGAGAGAGAGAGACAGGCGAGTGAGGGAGAGAGAGACAGGCGAGTGAGGGAGAGAGAGAGAGAGGCGAGTGAGGGAGAGAGAGAGACAGGGGAGTGAGGGAGAGGGAGAGACAGGTGAGTGAGGGAGAGAGAGACAGGCGAGTGAGGGAGAGAGGGACAGGCGAGTGAGGGACGAGAGAGAGACAGGCGAGTGAGTGAGAGAGAGAGACAGGCGAGTGAGGGAGAGAGAGAGAGACAGGTCAGTGAGGGAGAGAGAGAGACAGGCAAGTGAGGGAGAGAGAGAGAGACAGGCGAGTGAGGGAGAGAGAGAGAGACAGGCGAGTGAGGGAGAGAGAGAGACAGGCGAGTGAGGGAGAGAGAGACAGGCGAGTGAGTGAGAGAGAGAGACAGGTGAGTGAGGGAGAGAGAGACAGGCGCGTGAGGGAGAGAGAGAGAGAGGGCGAGTGAGAGAGAGAGAGAGACAGGCGAGTGAGAGAGAGAGAGAGAGACAGGCGAGTGAGTGAGAGAGAGAGAGACAGGCGAGTGAGTGAGAGAGAGAGACAGGCGAGTGAGAGAGACAGGCGAAGTGAGAGAGACAGGCGACGTGAGGGAGAGAGAGGGAGAGAGAGACAGGCGAGTGAGGGAGAGAGAGACAGGCGAGTGAGGGAGAGAGAGAGACAGGCGAGTGAGGGAGAGAGAGACAGGCGAGTGAGGGAGAGAGAGAGACAGGCGAGTGAGGAGAGAGAGAGACAGGCGAGAGAGGGAGAGGAGAGACAGGCGACGAGTGAGGGAGAGAGAGACAGGCGAGTGAGGGAGGAGAGAGAGACAGGCGAGTGAGGGAGAGAGAGAGACAGGCGAGTGAGTGAGAGAGAGAGACAGGCGATTGAGGGAGAGGAGAGAGACAGGCGAGTGAGTGAGAGAGAGAGAGACAAGCGAGTGAGGGAGAGAGAGAGAGACAGGCGAGTGAGCCGACCGAGCGAGAGAGACAGGTGAGTGAGAGAGAGAGAGAGAGACAGGCGAGTGAGAGAGACAGGTGAGTGAGAGAGACAGGTGAGTGAGGGAGAGAGGGAGAGGCGGAAGACCTGGTTCTGCTGTCTCCACAGAACAGGGATTACAGCAACAACTAGACCTACTCGACAAATACTGCCAAAATTGGGCTCTAACAGTAAATCTAAAGAAAACCAACATCATGATTTTTCAAAAAAGGCCCAGATGTCAGGAAAACAAATACCAGTTTACCCTCAGTGATATCACTATAGGACACACTATGAGCTACACCTACCTTGGTCTAACTATTACAGCATACAGGGAGCTTCAGCATAGCAGTGAATGCACTAAAAGAAAAAGCCCGAAGAGCCCTATATGCAATAAAAAGAAAATTCTACAACATCCAAATCCCAATCAAAATCTGGCTCAAAATATTTGACAGCATAATCCTGCCCATTGCACTGTACGGTAGTGAAGTATGGGGCCCGCTAAATCACCAAAGCTACACTAAATGGGAAAAAACATACAATAGAAGCCCTACATGCAGAATTCTGCCGAAGCATCCTTCGCACCCAAAGAAAAACGCCAACAAAATGCATGCAGAGCCGAACTAGGCAGATACCCACTGATAATAAAACATCCAAAAACGAGCACTAAACTTCCTAAATCACCTCAAATCTAGCTCCCCAGACACCCTTCATTTCAAAGCCTTTCAGACCCAAGAGCTAAACCCAGAAAAGAGTCCCCCTGAGTCAGCTGCTACGGAAACTAAAGTACTCAGCCGGACCCTGACCAGCCCCAGACCAACACAGCCGTCCAAACACCAATCCGAGTGAACCAAATCATTAAAAAATGCAAAGAAACCTACCTGGAACATTGGAACAAAATAACCGAAAGCCAAAGCAGATTAGAATGTTACCGGGCCCTAAAAAGAGAATATAAACTGGCAGACTACCTCACGACCATCAGAGACACAAAACAGAGACAGACCCTCACCAGGTACAGACTAAGCGACCACCAACTGGAAATTGAAAAAGGCAGATACAAGAAATCCTGGCAGCCTAGAGAGAATAGAATATGCGATCAATGTCTGGCTGGCGAGGTTGAAACAGAAATGCATTTCCTCCTAAAATGCGAAAAATTCAACACATCAAGAAACATATTATTCAACAAGCTAAGCCAAACAACCCCAGATTTCAAGGAATTGGATGATCTGTCAAAATTGAGATTAGTCCTAGGAGAAGGAGACAGACCATACCTTGGGGCCAAATATGTAACAACATGTCACAACCTGAGGACTGTTTTAAAATTAAGACTGTTTAAAATTAATATTGAACGTACCAAATGAAGTACAAAGACTGTTTAAAATTAATATTGTTTAAAAGTAATATTGTATGTACCCAACAAATGTCAAATCGATTGACACCTACAGAATGTTGGAAAACTGTACCTTTTTGCTATGTAAGCTTTGGCAATATGGTTCTCTGTAAACTTTCATGCCAATAAAGCATTTTAATTGGCTAAAAATTGGAATTGGAATTGGGGAGAGAGAGACAGGCGAGTGAGAGTGAGAGAGAGACAGGCGAGTGAGGGACAGAGACAGACAGGCGAGTGAGGGAGAGGGAGAGACAGGCGAGGTGTGGAGAGAGAGACAGGCGAGTGAGGGAGAGAGAGACAGGCGACGTGAGGGAGAGAGAGACAGGCGAGTGAGGGAGAGAGAGAGAGGCAGGCGACGTGAGAAGAGATAGACAGGCAAGTGAGGGAGAGGGAGAGACAGGCGAGTGAGGGAGTGAGAGAGACAGGCGAGTGAGGGAGAGGGAGAGACAGGCGAGTGAGGGAGAGAGAGAGACAGCAGGCAAGTGACGGGGAGAGAGAGAGACAGGCGAGTGAGGGCGAGAGAGAGAGACAGTCGAGAGAGGGAGAGAGAGAGACAGGCGAGTGAGGGAGAGAGAGATAGGCGAGAGAGGGAGAGAGACAGGCGAGTGAGGGAGAGGGAGAGACAGGTGAGTGAGGGAGGGAGAGCGAGTGAGGTGAGTGAGGTAGAGAGAGAGATGAGACAGGTGAGTGAGGGAGGGAGCGAGATAGGGAGGAGGGAGGAGAGAGTGAGGAGAAGGGAGAGAGAGAGCTAGGAGGAGGGAGAGAGAGAGAGCGAGGAGGGGGGATGGAGGGAGAGAGCAAGGAGGGGGAGGGAGGGAGGGAGGGGAGGGAGGGAGGCGAGAGCGAGGAGGAGGGAGGGAGGGAGAGAGCGAGGAGGAGGGAGGCAGAGAGCGAGGAGGAGGGAGGGAGGGAGAGAGCGAGGAGGAGGGAGGGAGGGAGAGAGCGAGGACGAGGGAGGGAGGGAGAGAGCGAGGAGGAGGGAGGGAGGGAGAGAGCGAGGAGGGGAGGGAGGGAGAGAGCGAGGGAGGAGGGAGGGAGAGAGAGCGAGGGAGTCGGAAGGAGGGAGAGAGAGAGCGAGGGAGGAGGAGGGAGGGAGAGAGAGAGCGAGGGAGGCGGAGGGAGGGAGAGAGAGAGACAGGGAAGGGAGGGAGGGAGAGAGACTGACAGGTGAGGGGAGGGAGGGAGAGAGAGACAGGTGAGGGAGGGAGAGAGACAGTGAGGGAGGGAGGGAGAGAGACAGGTGAGGGAGGGAGGGAGAGAGACAGGTGAGGGAGGGAGGGAGAGAGACAGGGGAGGGAGGGAGGGAGAGAGACAGGGGAGGGAGGGAGGGAGAGAGACAGGTGAGGGAGGGGAGAGAGAGACAGGTGAGGGAGGGAGGGAGAGAGAGAGACAGGTGAGGGAGGGAGAGAGAGAGACAGGCGAGTGAGGGAGAGGGAGAGACAGGCAAGTGAGGGGGAGGAGAGAGAGGACAGCCGACGTGAGGGCGAGAGAGAGAGAGACAGTCGAGAGAGGGAGAGAGAGAGACAGGCGAGTGAGGGAGAGAGAGACAGGCGGAGAGCGGGAGAGAGACAGGCGAGTGAGGGAGAGGGAGAGACAGGTGAGTGAGGGAGGGAGAGCGAGTGAGGTGAGTGAGGTAGAGAGAGAGAATGAGACAGGTGAGTGAGGGGAGGGAGCGAGAGAGGGAGGAGGGAGGGAGAGAGCGAGGAGAAGGGAGAGAGAGAGCGAGGAGAAGGGAGAGAGAGAGCGAGGGGGAGGGAGGGACGAGAGCGAGGAGGAGGGAGGGAGGGATAGAGCGAGGAGGAGGGAGGGAGAGAGCGAGGAGGGAGGGAGGGAGAGAGCGAGGAGGAGGGAGGGAGGGAGAGCGCGAGGAGGAGGGAGGGAGGGAGAGAGCGAGGAGGAGGGAGGGAGGGACGAGAGCGAGGAGGAGGGAGGGAGGGAGAGAGCGAGGGAGGAGGGAGGGAGAGAGAGCGAGGTAGGAGGAGGGAGGGAGAGACGAGAGCGAGGGAGGAGGAGGGAGGGAGAGAGAGAGCGAGGGAGGAGGAGGGAGGGAGAGAGAGAGACAGGGAAGGGAGGGAGGGAGAGAGAGAGACAGGTGAGGGAGGGAGGGAGAGAGAGACAGGTGAGGGAGGGAGAGAGACAGGTGAGGGAGGGAGGGAGAGATACAGGTGAGGGAGGGAGGGAGAGAGACAGGTGAGGGAGGGAGGGAGAGAGACAGGGGAGGGAGGGAGGGAGAGAGACAGGGGAGGGAGGGAGGGAGAGAGACAGGTGAGGGAGGGAGAGAGAGACAGGTGAGGGAGGGAGGGAGAAAGACAGGCGAGTGAGAGAGAGAGACAGGCAAGAGAGGGAGAGAGAGAGACAAGGTGAGTGAGGGAGAGAGAGAGACAGGCGAGTGAGGGAGAGAGAGACAGGCGAGAGAGGGAGAGAGAGACAGGCGAGTGAGGGAGAGAGAGAGACAGGCGAGTGCGTGAGAGAGAGAGACAGGCAAGTGAGGGACAGAGAGAGACAGGCGAGTGAGGGAGAGAGAGAGACAGGCGAGTGAGGGAGAGAGAGACAGGCGAGTGAGGGAGAGAGAGAGACAGGGTGAGTGAGGGAGAGAGAGAGGACAGGTGAGTGAGGGAGAGAGAGAGACAGGCGAGAGAGGGAGAGAGAGAGACAGGCGAGTGAGGGGGAGAGAGAGAGACAGGCGAGTGAGGGAGAGAGAGACAGGCGAGTGAGGTGAGAGAGAGAGACAGGCGAGTGAGGGACAGAGAGGGACAGGCGAGTGAGGGAGAGAGAGACAGGCGAGTGAGGGATAGAGAGACAGGCGAGTGAGGGAGAGAGAGAGACAGGCGAGTGAGGAGGAGAGAAGAGCAGGCGTAGTGAGGGAGAGAGAGAGAGAGGCGAGTGAGGGAGAGAGAGAGAGCAGCGAGTGAGGGAGAGGGAGAGACAGGTGAGTGAGGGAGAGAGAGACAGGCGAGTGAGGGAGAGAGAGACAGGCGAGTGAGGGAGAGAGAGAGACAGGCGAGTGAGTGAGAGAGAGAGACAGGCGAGTGAGGGAGAGAGAGAGAGACAGGTCAGTGAGGGAGAGAGAGAGACAGGCAAGTGAGGGAGAGAGAGAGAGACAGGCGAGTGAGGGAGAGAGAGAGAGACAGGCGAGTGGAGGGAGAGAGAGAGGACAGGCGAGTGAGGGAGAGAGAGAGACAGGCGAGTGAGTGAGAGAGAGAGACAGGTGAGTGAGGGAGAGAGAGAGACAGGCGCGTGAGGGAGAGAGAGAGACAGGCGCGTGAGAGAGAGAGAGAGACAGGCGAGTGAGAGAGAGAGAGAGACAGGCGAGTGAGAGAGAGAGAGAGAGACAGGCGAGGTGAGTGAGAGAGAGAGAGA